>NC_060891.1:13831878-14131878 GCF_014805685.1 Silurus meridionalis | reverse complement strand
AAAAACTTTATCATATCTGTTTCCATCAATAGAAACAATTTGTATTTAAGTCGTTCTGTACCCATCACAGTCTTTTACTCTTTGTTTCCTTTTTTTTCCCCTTCCTCTTGGCTTCCACCTACAACAATAAAAAGATGAAAAACTCTGATTTTGAAATCAATCATGACAATGCAATGATTACTACTCATGATGAAGTGTTGGTAAAAAAGTTACCTGTCATGCTTTGGTGTACGCTTTCTTACTCTGATCATCACACCACATAAGAACAGAGACACAGTTAGTTACTAGTGTTTGCTTCTCAGCTGATATTCGTGTCGCATTTTTCAGAGTTATAATATAAGTACATGGTTAGAAATAGAGAGCACATGAATAAAGAAAACAGAACAAACCAGAGTGAATTGTTATTTTGTCCTTACCTACATTCACAGCTTTTATGCTCCACGAAAGTCATCTCCACATACTCCTGTCCCTGCTCGGATGGCTTCAGCTTTAATAACTGCATACAAATATTTTACAGTTATTTTCTTTTTTATGTTGCAAAATGTAGTACCGTAATCTCCGTACTATTAAGCGCACCCATATATAAGCCGCACCCACTGAATTTGACAAAGATTTTTACACCTGTCATTTACACCGCACCTGTCTATAAGGGGTCTACATTGAAACTAATGAACTTTACACAGGCTTTAACGAAAGACAGTGTCTGTTACACAGTGTAAGGGGTGAAATATGTTGTGGCTCCTTTAAGAGCAGAGCGGCATTTTGGGAATAGCCTGTCGCCACATTTTTCCGGTATTACTGCATGTGTGCAAGACCAAGGACTATGTCCTTATTATTTTCTGATGCTCATTTCTAAGTTTCTTTGACTAACCCGTAACGCTGTTGCCAAGAAAAATAAAAAAGCATGAGTTTTGGAAACCTGTCTGTGATTTCTGCTGCAACTGGAGTTAGCGAGCTATCTCTTGACAAAGACTCAAAGCGTTACAACGGCTTGTATCTAAACAGTAGCCTACCAAGAAAGTCATTGTTCACTGTCTTCCTCCTTCCTCTTACAACAATTTCTCTCGGGAGTTTATCTTTTGGCATCATCGTGCGTAAAAAAAAAAAGTTTTTTCCCCCGATGCTGTGCAGCTCAGAACGCAGGTAAGGTGCGTTTTTTCGTTTCCGTTCGGAATTTCATTGGTCTAATGTTATGGGGTTCAGTTTTTTGGCTTGAAGTTTGTGAAACCGGGAAAAACCCAGGGAAAAATTTATAAATAAGCCGCTTCGTTGTTTAAGCCGCGGGGTATAAAACGTGGGAAAAAAGTAGCGGCTTATAGTCCGAAAAATACGGTAATTCCCTACAAAGAAACACATTGAATATAGTCAAATTGACCTAGTATTTCCTAGTATAAAATTACAATGAACCAAATACAATACATAATTATAAAACCCATTTCTATATATGATTTTCTAATTTAAAGCCTGATCTAGTTTGCAACAATCTGTCCAATCTGTCCATATATCAAAATGATCAATCAGGTAAACACAGGACAAACATTGTCACACTATCACAAATATGATGTCTTGCACACAGAGAATTACACTATTACTACAAGAGTGATGCTACTGTTTAATACAATATAATATCAAATATGTGACCAGCACATTAGCACACAAACTAACTTGTTACTTGTTACTACACAGCATCTGCACTCTACTCCACAACCTGGTCTGTGAGCACACAAAAACTGTTAAACGCTCCTATTTTGCTCAAAATAAACTGTTCATGTGCAGCTCTCCAGAGCACGATCTCCTTTGATCTGCGCTGGGTTTTTAAACGTTTGCCTGCAATTACTGCACGATCAGCATGTCAGCAGTTTTTCATTTCTTAGACATTCATTCCTCAGAATGCATTTATTTGTCTATTTGGGACTAGTTAGAATTTTCTACTAGTGGAAGCCTACCCGAAATTAAAAAAAAAGTTACTTGGAGACATTGGACAATAATAAATCATTTATATCATTATAACAAGTTTAAATAGAGAAGTTATCGTACTGCATGAAATGCAGTTCAGTAAATACAGTGTATTTACAGTACATACATGTGCATATACATACAGTGTATTTACTTTGTTGTTGACCCTATCAGTGACCACTGGCTGAGATAGTCCACTTCACTATTATTGTTCTAGAACATACTTGCATAGTGACGTTAGAGGTTTGCGTGGGGTGGCACTCAAGGTTCTCGTCTCCGCAGCAACCGGCGCAACGGACCAATGGCACACAGGAAGGGCTGTACATGTGCTCCACCTCCCCGGGATACTCCTGCACTACCTCTACCAGTGTCTCGATGGTGCGGCAGAAGCTCCGTCCCCACACCTCCTGAAAAAGGATTACTGCAACAAAAAGGAGGGAAAAAGCAGTCATTAAATGTCAAAATCTAGCCAGTGAGTGAATTATGCCAAATTAACAAAGTATATTTTTCCATAATTACTATGAATTTCAGTGGAACTGAAAGTAATGGTAGGTACACGAGTAAGAAAAGTCATAAATTGGACATTTATGGTTCTGATACTTTAGAATGACGACTAGCTTCTCTGCTCCAACATAGGTGGATGTAGAGGTTCTGAAACTTGCAGGTGCCCTGAGGCACATGACAAAGGATCATTCTAAGATGTAGTCAGTACACTATGCATAATTGCCCAATAAACATGTGCTTCGTTAGCTAGGTCTCAAATGTGAGGTCATGGTGCCCACACAAGCAGCAGCATCTTTCCAAAAATTCTCAACTAAATTGCTTTCTTTCTTAGGTCCCTAAGTAGCCGTACCTTAAGATAGTTGCAGTCATGAACACTGGCCTATAAGCAGGCAGGAATTCCAGATGAGAGGGATTACATTTCACTAAGATTTATGCATGTTCTACATTTTCAACTTTGCCCTTTGTGCCCTTGTTTTTTTCACAAGTTGTAAAGTAGCTTATGTTGTTTGTGGCATTTTTAGCTAAAAGAAAATGCGGCAATAAAGAAAAAAACTTTTTGAATGAAACTTTAAAAATCTTGGATTAAAAGAATGGTAATGCTAACTGTAAAGTCACCAGTAGCTCTGAATAACCACATAGATTTGAATCATTGTAATCCTGCACTAAAAATATTTCTATATAATCTCGTAATATTTCTGTTATGGCCCGGTCATTTCTTTAAATCTTTGCTGCTAAAATGTAGAGCTACTAATAAGAAAGTTTTTTGCAAACATGATTATTTCACATTTAGTTAGTATTCATAGCTCTGAACGTAAAGATATTTCACTGCTCCCGTTTCATTCCTTCATTTCTTGATCAGCAACTGCTCCTCATTATCATATGAGTAACATGAACAAGCAAATGAAATATCAAAGCTGCTAATTGATCTGCCGTTCCCCACGCACTTCATCTGTTAATGAAAACAGACAACATGCAGGCTTCTGTAGCTTTAGGTTGTCCAGCAGTCCACCAAGAATGAAGAAAATAAATCACATATGGAAGAACTTCTGGGTTAAAGATTGCAAATCAATCATTCGCTGTAAAAACATCACGCAACACAAGATCACCATGAAGGGAAATACAAGAGCCTGTAAGAAATAGTGGGGAAAGTGGAATGGCTGCCCCAAGGTTAATCTGCAGTTTACTACGAGAAGGCAGGATGCACATGAATGCAAATTAGTGAATATGGGTCAAAGACTTCTGCAAAAACAAAATCCAGCCAACAGTTGCTTCAGATCCTGACTTGAGCAATGATTTTTTAACATGTATGTGTCTCGGATTTGTAAACATTCCGAACACTCAATCCTAAAATGGCAGATAACAGTAAATGTGCTGAAAATAACTTTTGGCAGAATTTGTTAGTATAACACCAGTCTATTGGTAATGTGGTTTGGTTAACACAATTCTTTCCTATTTTCACCGGTCAGAAATGAATGTGTCTGTACTGATATTCGAAATATGCTAGTTGAGTGATATTTTCAGGCCTACTGTGTTTGTAAATACCAAACCTACTAAATGCTTTTGAGACCCTCTCTTTATGCACAAACAATGCAGTATTTTCAGTATTTTACAAACCAGTTTATATATATATATATATATATATATATATATATATATATATATATATATATATATATATATATATGAAAGCCGTGAAGACACAGATTGCCATGGTTTAGTAAAAGAGCTAAAATAAACTAAAATACCCTGGCCTCCTAACATCATATTCTAACCTCATTTATGCACATGTGGCAAAATATTTTTTATATTTCACTATATCTGGAACATTATGTTCAGAAAGCACATGGAAGTGATGGCTCCAAACTTCAATACAGTACCTCTGGTCTAATCCAGCACATGCTTTTTTTTTTTTTTTAACCACCTCTGTGTTCTACAAATATTTTATTATCTAATTTTATTTTTAACCTGTCAAACGTGAAGAGCAAGAAGGTAGTGTTCAAAATGGCGTAATTAAGAAAATTTAGTAATAAATACATACACTGAGGCAGGGAGACAACTCAGGTTACATCTTGCCTACTGTAACTGGGTTTGCAAAACACTACAAAGAAGTCTACAACAAAACACTATCCACCAGTGACTAGTCCACAATTATGTGACATATTTGACATATGACATATTTAGCCAAAAAAAGCAGCCAAGTAAAACTAAAATTCCACGTTAACTTGACTAGTACCGTAACATTCGTTAGCTTCTCACCATATTAGAAAACAAACTAATTAAATATTCGAAGAAAATGCACTCGCTCCTAAATCTATTTACCTCTTATCGTATTATACTGACTCTCACATTGACTTCTGTTGGTTAATGCGCTCAAGCTATTACTGTTTCTCTCCACTGACAGTCGGCCAACTCCCACCTGTCACTTTGTAGTGAAGTACTGACTTTTACTGGTGTATGGCGTATGTGTACAAATTACTCAACAATTTTTATGTGACAACTCTGACACAACACTGACTGTGAATTACTATGACAGGACCGCCAGACAGACACTCAGCAGCTCAGGAACAGCACTTTGTAAGGTATTTTAAGGAGTTATTCTGTCTATACATTTGGGTGCATTGGTTTGATATTATAATCAATTTGAATCCTTTAGAATTATTATTTACAATTGTGGATTTTATACTTTAGTCCTTAAAAATTAACACACACACATTTGGATCTTTGTGTCTAATTGGTGTTATGGAGAACTTCTATTAAAATACCAGTGTAAAATCTATGAGTGATGTTGTCAAGTTATGTCAGCATTTGGTTTATGTCAGAAAACATACCTCGGACATAGTGCCCCACTCTGGCCTATGTAATCTGCGTACAATAATGGCAACATGTACTATAAGTGCCTAATTAACATCATGCACATATTAACTGGTTACAAGGCTATTCTTACCTTTAGATGTGCTGTTGGTTGTGTCTGAGTGGAAACACTGTAAAAGATTAAAACATCATATCAGAGATCATCAGATTTATTACACACTTTCAACCTGATTATATGTATTTTTAAGTATAAACAGAGATGAAGAAGCATTAAAGATATCAGTCACTACTGAAGTTAATCTACAAAACCATTTGTCTTTCAGGAAATTTGAATATAACATAAAAGATCAAAATCTCTTAGCACACACTGGTGGTACAAGACAGCTTTTTCAATCCAAAAGTCACCCAGATGTGGCCAAAAGATTTATCATATTCCCATTTTTGTCTGTTTAAGTTAAAAATTCTTTCTGTGATTCATCTATTTATTTTCATTTCTCCTATCTCCATTCTGTGGACACTCACCATTAAGCCTTTGTTAAACAACATTAGATTTTTTCTGGAACCTAAGACTCCACCACCATGTTAACTCTTTAGACACTCCGAGTGTCCTTTAAAACGATACTTATCGTTAACATCTCACCTTAGAAATTTCTATTAAAATAATAATACTATTAAAATGTAATGTGTGCCACTTTTGAAACATAATTAAAACCAGCCCTATGTTTAAATGGATCAAGATCCTGAACAGAGTTTCAGCTAACTAGAGAAGCAAATCCGTAGACTGATATCATACCATGATTCATTGGTCTGTGAAATTCCTCTGCCATGCTTCAGGATAAGAGGGCTCAATGCTAAACAAATTAGCAGGTCAGTGACCTACATTGCCTACCTTCACCTTACTTGAATATGTATAGGTCACACATAGACTGATATGGAGCGAACTTGTGTAAAAATAGCACTACAGCACTATAAATAAAGTATTTTTATTTTGGAAAAATAGAGGCATAATGAAACATATTTGCAATCACATAACTCCCTTATACTGTCACTGCCTCGATAATGAACCAGATTTTTTGCATTTATGACTATAAAAAAGCAGGTTCCTCATCATGTACTATAAATGCCAAAAGTACACAATCAAAATATTTTAGGCAGGCTATGTGTTAAACATAGTTACCTCACCACAATGGTTTCTTTTTGGCGACGATCTTGGATGCCTTTCATGGAAAGAATGCTTGGGGTGGCCATGGTGGGGGAGGAGGTGTATTTGGAGAAACCTGGCATAATGTGTGTCAGCCAGAATAAGCCACACATTCAGCACCTTAAGGCTTCCTGAGCCAAAAAAATGAGTTGCCTTAATAAAATCTGGCAGACTATTGTGGATATGTGGAGAAGCTCACGTAGCAACTGCTCATCCGTGTGTACGTGCGCATGTGTGGGTGGATTATAATTCAATATTTAGATTTATAGAGGACACTTTTAGATTTGGCCAGCTCCTTATGGCTTTTTAAGAATCATATAGATCATTAGAGACTGGAAGAGCATCAAAGGCATCTTAATGATGACGCAAAACTTGTGGAGGGGCTATGCGGTGAAACCATACATCCAGGATGTACTAGAGCAGAAATGACCATTTATTCTGTGATCTTTAAACCCATTCTGTTTATGTCAGGGAAACAATAAAAAGGGGATTGTGAATTATACATTATGTTTTTCCCCCTGAAATAAATTCTTAAAAAGATGTCATTTTTCACTCTCTACAGCTCCTTCAACAGTTTAATTTGCCACTGTTCTGCTTTTGTCCATCAATAATAATTAGAAAGACAAGATCTGTGAGAACCACTGAAGCTATGCTCTAGGACAGTTCTCCTGTATCGTGTATAACAGACCGATGTGCAATTATTTGCATCAGTGTGATGCCCCTGATTAATGTGAGATTAACAAGTTCCTCGAGACTTGACATTTATGCAATACTCTTTCAGATGTTCCATTACTTAGACAACACAAGAGAGCTCTGACATCAAGAGGCAGCTGAGAGGCAGCTGAGAGACATCAGATTTCGATTCGAATAGTCTGTTGGATATGGGGCAGGAAGTTTTGAGAAAAAAACAAAAGCAAACAAAGTGATAACTAAATATTTTTGCAGACATTTGGCTCCTTGTAAAAAAAATGCAACTGGGAATGTTACAATTTTTAAGTGGGAAAGCAATACAGATAAATACTACAGATAGTACTACAGATGGGAAAGTGCTACAGAACAATTTGCTGACAATGCACACATTTTCCAGAAAAACAGCAGAGAAAATTGCCAACTACAGTTTTCTCATGACATATAATATAGTAGAACATTCTCAAAAAGTCAGCCTCATTAAGGGTCAAGTGTGCTACATAACTGCTACAAAACTGCAAAAGACACATCTTCAGCCAGTTCTCAGCTCCAGTTGATGATCCTTGAAAGAGACTTAAAAGCCCAGAAAGATAGATGCTGTTCTGTAAATATATTAATCCTTCATATAATCATCTTTCTTCGTATGAATACAATAGAATTTGCATTATAACATTCTACCATCCGTGGACCACAAGTATTTACAAGTGTTGCTCAAACAGCCCTTTAAAGCACTCAGCTGGTGTAGATCTGTCACATTAAAGTCTATTGAAGGAGTGAAAAAAAGCTGTATTTGGGGTAAGTTAATGTGATAAGTACTACAACGCGCTCTGTCTTAAAGCTGATGCTTTCCAGCTGCTCAACATGTTAAGGTCAAATTAAAGAAAAGGTGATCCAGATTTAGGGGAAACACGATGCTGCTTTTTACTGATTGATGAGCGTGCCACAAACTTGTCGGCCCTCTTGGCTGTATCACTCACAATTTAGCTCATGTGCACACATACAAGCATCAGAAATTCCACCCAGACACTGTTAAAAAATTCTGGGTTTGACTCACCAGATGTTAATTCAACAGCAGTGATCAGTCCAGGCACCATACAACAACAAATGCAAAGACAACTCATTGGGCCTATGTGTATGGGCCAGTCCAGAGTAATTGTGCTCCTTATTACAGTAAATGCTGCCATGGGTGTGTAAAAGGGAATAAATTGCCTCCAGATGAGAGATTAAAGGCCACTGAGCAGATGACAGTCTCTTGAGTGCCACTAAAGGAAGGAGAGGTCCATGTTTCCAGATTGTGATTGTACTCTTTGTCCCCTGGGCAACGAGCAGGCCTGCACAGGAAGGAGCAGACCTCCTGTCACCACTACAACTGAGTGTCTACTAAATGTGTGATCAAAATGTGGAGATGGATGCTGCAACAACCGAAGGCTGAAAAGAGTCAGTTTTCATGAAAAGTGTTATGGAAATGCCTATTTTGTTTATTAACAAGAGTTATGCAATGCATCAGTGCCCAGGGGAGATATCTCTTGTCTCCTGCACACAAACTGAAAACGAGCTTAATTCCCCAGATTCATGACTTATAATGGTTTCATTTAAACTGTTATTGCACATATTATCTTTCTGCAAATAAGTGCCTCTGCAAATGCATTTAAACGGAGTTTGTCATATAGATAACCAAGATACAAAATACCAAGGTGCTGCATGTTTACTGTTCAGCATGTCCCAAATGTTAACACATGTATAATAATACAGCACCAGTAAGGTGTTAATATATACATTAAGGGGTTATATGTGCATATGTATATGTCAGTATAGCTATGTATATAAACTAATTATGCAGGATTATCTCTGAGTGTTGTAACTTGAAAACACAGGTGTTTACACTGCCAGCTGCCTAGTCAGTGGCTCTTGCATAAATAGCACCTTCTTGGCAGAACCAAAGCAGAGGAAGCTGATAAATGCAGAAACAGATGGTCTGACTCAAGTATTATTTTGCTTAAGTGTTGATCGAGAGGAAACACCTGTAGTGAATCACGTCTTCAAATTGCATGCTGAAGCACAGAAGCTACCACAGATCCTGCTTTCTGTCCAGCTCCGATTACCTTTAATAACACTGTGCTTTTACAAGGCTGCTGCATATTCTTCCTCACTGCTAAGCCTGGATAATACAAAGCGAGCTGAGAACACCAGCATAGGTCAATGTCATCATCGTTCCAGCTGTTTAAACGAGACGAGAAGGAGATGACCTGGACAGGAAACCAACATTAAAAGGGCAAAGGTTCAATACAACCTCTCTCTCAGCATTCTGTCTAACTATCCTGCACAGGAAAGGTGAAAGCTAAGAATACATATAACGGAAAGCCGGGTGAAGCAGAGATGAACGGTACAGGAGACAACTCACAGGGTACAAACAAGGCAGGAAAAGTGGAATAGCACATCATATGACATTTAAGAGAGAATATGTGGCATCTGGGGCATAGGAAGCAAATATAGATGGAAATTTACTTGGAAGCACAAGCGCTTTCAGATACCAGACAGAAAATAGCACAGAGGAAAACACATGAATACTTTATGAAAGGATGTAAAGCTGCATGCTAAAACAATCGCATCGTCAGGTAATTGTGGTATTTCATGGCAGTTTCCTGACAGGTGCCTCCTTTTCGAACAAAACTATGCCCTGCATGTGCACAAACTATCCTGCATGTGGAGCCCAATAATCTAATAATCTACATAATCGGCACAATCATCTACATGAATGGCATAAAGCTGAAACATAAACAAAACAAAAAACATGACTCATGTTTGCAATATAACAAATAGCTAAAATAAAGTAGTTTAGAATAAATAATACGCTAGCATAAAAGCTGTTCATTGACACTACAGTGTTTAGGAAGACAAAGCTCAGTATGTGTTCAGAAGCAAACAAGTTCACATGACCGCTGTAGAAATACCGTAGTTAAAAAAAGTCATTTTTGAGATCTTTGACTGAATCAGCAGTTACCAGGATCCAATGAAGTAAAACTAAAATGTTTTTAGGGGAAAAAACAAAAATATTTGCATAGGTGTGCACACCCTTTTATAATGTGGCATGTGCTCTAAATGATCCAATCACATTAAAACTCGTACAAAACGATAAGGTCAAATAAATAAGACCTGCTGTTTCGGTTCTTGAGATTTTCTTGGCCTAATTTACTGAAGCCATGGTCCACAAAGAGCCAACAAATGGTCTACGGGACCTGATTGTCGAAAGGTATTGCTCAGAAGAGATGAACAAAAGAAATTCTCAAATATTTGATGTACCAATGAATATGAAGAGTCATCGATGAATAGAGAAGATGGGGCACCATAATTTGGCATTACCTAGAGCACAACATCTATTTAAAATTGATAAAAGGGACAAAAAAATTATTAAGAAAACTTTCAGGAGACATACAGCGTCATTAAAAGATCTGCAGACGTATGTGGTGAGTACTGGGCACTCTCTGCATGTTATAACAATCACTTATATCTATCACATGCATAGGTTACAGTGTAGGGTTGTTAAAAACATACAAGCAACCACAGGCAAAATGTGTTTTGGGGCATCTAAATTCTAAAGGATGTGTTTGGCGAAACAAACAAAAAAAACAAAACAAGACAAATTAGACAAGCAAACAGGGATAATCAAAGAAAGATCAAAGTTTTGCAATGACCTTGTCAAAGCCTTGGAAAAGAAGTGGAATATAATTGCCAAATCAAACTGTACTAAGTTAGTGAACTCTGAAAAGAAATGATTTTTGAATTCAATATAAGGTAAGGGCTGTGCACAATACAATCAGGTTAATAGAGTTTTTTTTCTCATAGTGATGCAGAGCTCAATACCTACTTTGATCTGAGTTCTAAATGTCCTTCTTGTCCAGAAACATACAGGTAAGTGCATTGGGTGACTCTAAACTGCCCATGGATATAAATTAGTGTGGGAATGTGTGTGTGAATGGTGTGCTACGATGGACTGATGCCATCCCCACCTCATTTCTAATTCATGCCTAGTGTTCCTGGCATAGACTCTGGATCCACTGCAAACCCTAAACCAAATCTGCAACATGTTTCTCAAATTCTAAACAAATGAATGATTTAAACCAGGGTGCTCCTGACCAGAAAAAAGCATATACTGACTATGAATGAATGAACAAGGTGAGTGTGTCAGACAGCACCATGAAAGCACTCAGTGTGCTTCCATGTTAATGAATGTAGTCTTTCTTTGTGTCTCATATTTCATATTAAACCACCTGCATGACAGTAAAAATCACCTGCTCCTGAGACATTCTTTTGCCACACAGTCTAGAAATTCTCACATTATTGAGACCTTTATTGATAGTTAATATTTTGCACATAATATTTTTGATAATTTGTTTACTTTGCGCTTAGTTTTAAAATCCTAAAAAAATCATGACAACTGTTGTAATGACAATCTAAACAAAAAAACAACAAGTTATAAACATGATATTGTGGTTGTTTTTTTACCAGCAATGATGACACATACTGTTATTAAAAATGAAGAATTTGGGACAGGTGCAAGCTTTTTTAGTAAATTTAAAATCAGAACCCCCCATCCAAAAGAGCAGGGAGGGACAAGATATTTTTTGTTTTTTCCCCAAATGGGTGGTCAATATTTACTTTCCGTTCTGTTTAGCTTTTCTGTTTAGTGGTCAACCAGACAAGACAAGCAGCAAAGTGGAGTCATGGAGTAGAATTCTCAGGATAAACTTTATGAGAGGAGATATGACTGATTCCCAAACATCTGCTGTGCTCTGTTGAGATAAAAAAAATAATAAAGGTAACCTCATGAAACTTCAAGAAATGGGCAGAACTACATGGGATTACAAGATCACTGTATTCATAGATATATTCTAGGAAAAGGATCTCCCAAGGTTTCTTTGAAGGTTTCTTTGTAGAATTAAATAAATACAAGACTATAAAGGACTTCACTTTCTGAAAACATTCCAAGATAAATTCATCTTCACAACCCATGCAAAGAACTCTTGAGGAATACTTTTTCAATAACAGTGTGTCATCCAGAGTCTTCAGCAACAGGCCTACGACTTGATAGTATCTGGCTGTTACCCACTTGTTTTCTTTTGTGTGACATTTTTTGGAATTATATTTCCAAACTGTTACAAGAAACTTCATAATTTTTTCCCTGTGCTTGGTCTCTCTTGCGCTGCTCAACAGCACCACCTATGTAGGCAGTCATGGAGCACTGCTATATGGATCATTTTATCACAATTCCCTGCAAGAAATGTAAGAAATGGTAACCAGTTTTGTATCTACAGTATAAAGACCTGAGTTCATAGATTTTCAATGTTCTGATACTTGTAAAATAATAGTAGCAAAGTAAGTAAATAAATAAATAAATAAGAAAAAATGAGTAATGTATTGGAATCGATTGGTTTTAACATGCAATGTAAATACAGTACAATGTGCAAAACTATATTTTGCTTACCCTGTATACTGGAAAGATGGAATAAGATTTCCAACAGTTGGCTGGTTGATGCGTGAGTTAGCTGCTCATTTAAGTATAAGTGTCTGCCATTCTGAAACCTCAGAAGCTGGATTTTACTCATGTTTTCTCCAAGCATTTGTGAGCTGATTATCTAGCTCCAGAAACGTAACACTGAGTCCCTATACTTTCTCAAGTGATATCTCTCATTACCGGTCTGCTTTATACAAATCCCCTTGAATTACAGCAAATTGGATTTTCGCCACATCTCAGTGACAGAGGAGGGGAGTGTGAGAGCAGAGAAAATGGAACAAATAAAAGGGCTGTAAGAGAGACATGAAGCATGTCGAGGGAGATGAAGCAAAAGAAAGAAAAGAATAATGAGGAGTAAGAGGGAAGGGGGAAGGGAGAGAGAGAGAGAGAGAGAGAGAGAGAGAGAGAGAGAGAGAGAGATTGGGAAGGTTCCAGTCTTTTGTGAGAACTCTTTAGTTCAGGCATTCAGGAAGGATTCATCAATGGGAAGCAGTGAATGAACTTGAAAAACGTCTGGCATGTGTTAAATGTTCACTCGCGCTACAAGGGTGCTTGACTAAAAGTCTAGTTCGACCAAGCCAGTTACAACAAATGTTGGAAACCTCTTGGGTCCCAGAAAGCACTAAGGAAAGTAAAAGTGTTGGCACAAGCACCAAAGTCACACACACTTTCACATACAGAAGACACGCGGCTGTATTTTGAGATGTAAGCTGTTAAGACAAAGGACACAGGGGAACACTGGTCTGTCCTAGCAGTCTTATACCAGGACCTAGGAGATCTAAACGACCATAATGTGCTTAATCCATAAAAGTCCTGCCTTGTGTTGTGATAAAACAGCATATTATTCAGTAGCTACAGTGACTTGTTGAGTATCTACATTGAAATCAATAGAAGGGTTAATAAACCAGCAGATGTTCAAGGTTTGTGCTTAACAGAAGTAGGGTTAAAATGAGCTCTTTTTTGGCGAAATTGGTATAAAGTACAAAGCAGAAACAGAGAGGTGTTAGGATGATATTAGATCTAGTCTTTAAAGGGGTCAGGTCTCCACTTGTGTGAGCTGATGGAGATGCAGGTGTGAAAGAAGAGAGTTTTTCAGTTCTCTCCTTCCAAGCCCATCAGCATTAAGAGCTCATACATGACCATTATTTAAAATATAAAATGTCATAAAAGCATAGAAACTTGGTAAAGATTTGATATTATTTGTACAAGGTTTTAACCCACGACACAAATGCGATGGACGTCAGAGTGAACTTCCAGGATGACGCAATCGGCGCGCGAGGGCGCACGCGCGCTTTGGGAGGCTCGGGAAAGTGTGACAAACTCACGCGGGTCGAACTGGGTAATGCGGCCGGTCACGTTTCCTCTTCATGACTCGACACTTTCGATGTGGCAACGATTCAAAAAAAAGAGCAGGTTGTAATTTTGCGGACAATGGGGTGCTAAAGGAAAAAAGAAGACGTAAAAAAACCTCCAACAGCCCCATGTCACACGCTTTTTCTTCACTACTGACCCTAATGACACTCCTGCAGAAAGACAGAGACACGTCTGTCCTTAGAGCTGCACGTACTCGTGCATGTCTATGCCTCTACTTCAACCCTTACCGGTGGACCAGTTCAACAGAACAAAGAAATGTACACGCATTCACCACACTAATAACAGCAATGCACTTGCAGAACATGTTTATAATAAAATGTGTGTGTGTGTGTGTGTGTGTTACCTGAATCAGGGGCAGCGTCAGGACCGCAGCAGCTACGAGCTGCACCAGCGACGCCAACACGCTCATGCTTGGAATAACTTCTTTGCCAAGACCTCGGTCCACTCACTGCAGAGACAGAAATCCACTTTGGAGCAACTCCAGTCCAAATTCAGAAATACTGTATATCCCAGGAGGAAAAAAAGTCAAAAAACGAATCGTTTCGTATGTCGTTTTTCCGTTCCCGAACGAGATGCGCGGTGTGCGTCTCCTTCCCGAGTGACTAGATAAACATCAGCTACTCCAAGCGTTTTTTCCCTTCATTAGATCTTCACTAGATCTTCAACAGAAACATGTCAGAGATGTGAAGGCACGTGCAGAACTAAGGACGACTTGTTGCTTTTTTTTTTTTATGTATTTTTTTTTTGTTTTTTGTTTTAAGTTAGTTTTAAAGCTTCTGTAAGCCGTTCACGCCGGCGTCCCTCCGCATGCTCACACACTTGGGCTACTAATTGGCCCTCAGCACTTTTCAACAAGTTGCTCGTTTAAATCTCCTCCTCCGGCGCCTTTCACACTCCCACCCTCTTTTCTCTTTCTCCTTCTCCTCCTCGCCTCCCTCGGTTTCTCTCTACCTTGCTCTCTCAGATCGTTCGCCGTTAGTACTTGCACTCATAAAAAGCAATGATAAATAATTTGTTGGGCTGCTACAGGATGTTAAGTATAAAGCAGAAAAATAAACAATCTTTATGACTTGCTTCATAGACAAGACACTCAAACTGAAATAATCATTCATTCTGATGTTTTTTTTAAAAGTCATATTTAATGAACTTCTGTTCTTTCAATAGCAATCCATCTTCATTGAACTGTTTATTAGTAGAGAGTTAATAAATACATAAGTAAATAAAACAAGTGGCCATGTTGATTAATCATCCATTCGCTTCTAACATGTGTGGCCAAAGGCTCAGAATTCATCTTTTTTTATTTTGAGTTAAACAGCAGGGGTGGACAGCAAGACCAGAATAAGCACAGACTCAGAATAGGCATCCTGAGAAACAAGCCACACCATTCCCTGGCCAAATTGGATTATGACATTCCAGTAACAAAAGCATTACTGTGTCGAAAAAACACTGTAAAACAACATGATGGAGGTAAAATAACTGAATCACAGGGATGTTCTTTTCCATTTTAATGCTGTGTTTTGGGGGAGGACACATCTTTTCTGTCGCTTTCATTCTTCCAATTCCTCACACAACATATGTCCTCTATATAGTGGTGTGGTGTTTGCAGTAAGGTTGGAATGCACTAGCTAGAGATCCTTGAGTAGTTTCACTGCATTCTTCCCCTAGTGTTGAATGACAGAGCTGTTGTGAGCTATTGTAAAGAGCACACTTAGCCAGACAGTGTGAGCAAACAGATAGTTTTCCGCTTCTCGAACATATTTCGAACATATATCAGACTACGAGGAAGGAAAGGATTCAGAAGTTAGCAGGTTACTGGGATGCGGGAATTTGAACAACATATTATGGGAAATTCATAATTCTATCATTGGTTGCAAAATGATGGAACTTAATTATCTCTAGAGATTCTCTCTAAAGTAAGAAGTTTCATATGCCAACCAGGTAACACCACACTGATAGATCCCACTAAACAGATTTAAAATATTTGACATTTTTGATCTGGTGACGTTCGTTGAGAATACATTTATTTCATATTTTTAGGAAGAGTTTGATCCATTGTCTTTTTAAACGCTTTTGCTGTTAAAAATTATTAACAAGAGAGAAAAACAAAGGCTGGTAAGTTTACAGCTATGTGATGTAAGTGATAATAGGAACTAACTTGTTTTGTGGATGTTTTATGGTATTAAATGTAATACGGAAAAATAAGGATGATGTGTACATGAAATAAAAACAATTGTCAGGCTTGACAACTTGCTGTGGCATAACAGAAATGCACTGGGACTTAATCAGATAATAAACTAACAGCCTCATTATTTTAGAAAAATTGCATGTCCGGTCATGTCTGTTTTGAAAATTATAACAAGTATTTTGTTCATACGTTCATAATGCTCATATCAGGGAAGTGTGATTAAAATCAAGGGCACATGTCTGTTTCTGTTTAAAGAGCTTATTTTACATCACTAGTGTCAGTTCTGCCAATAACACGTGTTTTCTAACAAGCATTTATGGTGCATTAAACTAGAAAAAGTAACCCATTATGCTTTAATAATCAAACACTGTAGTTAACAGTCTTTGCGAACCAAAGAAAACATTTCAGCTCCACTTGTATTTTCCATACTACTTGCTTGCACTCCAGTACTAATAGCTGACCTGTTCTCATAGTGTATTACTGGACATTAAATATTTAGTATTACTTTTTCAGATTTTATTCCGAATGAACAAATAACCCAAAGCAGAAATTAGTTGGCAGATTATAGATTTGTTCAGACTCGCTCCTGACTGGGAGGTGACTCACAGAAAGAAAAGCTTAAACTAATAGTGGCCATCGCAAACACAACAAGGGTTTAGCTTATGTTTGTTTAGGGTCCAGACATGCTACACGAAGCACGTCTACGTGATCTCAGCTTCGCTGCACTGATGTGTGCTTGTGGTGCTTCATATGGCCTAGTCAGAGTGTACAATGTGTCTAAGTTCAGTGTTTTACTCAGGTAAGCCATTCCACCTATTAAAATGGATATTTTCACTCAAGCTGAACCTCTTCTCTGCTCACAGCTGCAAGAAACTGCACCAGGATGCTTACGTAGACATGGTGCATACCACTTTAGCTGCAGTTTAAATGTTTTCCTTTGGGTCCTCTCATCCGCTCTCAAACATCACATGTGAGCATACCCATTTGCAGAGAAGGGCTCGGTCCTCCTCGTGAGTGCTCATTGGAGCTTTAACAACGGCTCTTTCTTTCCATTGAGTTAACTACATCATGTACACTCTTTTAGGTGGCCTTATCATTTCAATCATTGTCATTTATAAATTACTATTGGTTAAGACAATAATTTGTTTCCTAGCGTGTTACATGTGTATATGTACAGTATGTATCTATAAATCAGTGAGTATGTATATTCAGTATGTTTGTTTAGATATGCTGATATTGCCAGTATCTGATCCAAAACAGAACACAATTTTGATTTTACTCAGCCATGTGATTCAGTAGATGCCTTTTATTACTGTAAGTAATGTGTGTAAATTTATGGACTCAATCTGGGAAGAATCTACGAACTAAAATGTCTTGTAAAAGATACCTTGGTATGACCTGGATAGAACTGAACTAGCAAAAAGGAATCTTTTTGTGTCGTATGCAGTTATCCTGGCATGTTTCTAATTATTAGCATATTACATATATCCTCGAAAGTGTTTCACAGAAGGACGCCTAAATACTGTTAAATTGCTATTCAAAGCCTTGTTTTTTGAAGTGCCAACAAATACTTATGAAGGGGAATTCTTGGATTATTTCACATAATAGTATAATCTTGCTGAACAGTTTATACAATTATAGCAACAAAGGGTTTAAAAAAAAAAAAAAAAAAAGGCAAACTTTTTTTAGAGGACATAGAGTACAACAGTAAATGTACAAGCTCTCTGGCTTGACACTGAAACACTGAAGCTTGGTTTTAGCAGTGCCCTGTGGATTATTTACCAGCTGGTGAAAATGAAAAAATCTTAATTTTTTACAATTTCAGGCTCTCATAATTTTGTGTAATTTGTAACAAGGTTGGTGATAATAAGAGAGAATAAATAAAACAACGATAAAGCATATTTTTGAAACCAGTAAAAATGCAGGGAATGTGCAAACGTTTTCTATTAGTATAACGTGTAGCTGGTAACTTGATTTCGATATAAAAGTTCTGTACACTTTAGAAAAAGCGAATGATTTACATTAAGATGTTTTTTATGGAACATTTTTCTGGAGATGATGGAACATTTAAATGAACGTATGCATTAATAAATCATTAGCACTGACAACAAATAAGCAAAGTAAGGTAACATACATGAATTAATGTCTCTTCAAATGTTAATACAATACAGTGTTTACTCAATCAGAATTTAAAATACATTCACCAAAAACAGAATAAAATATAATTCAAATATATTCATACATGCTGAAAACTTACCAGTGACATTTAACTGGTTGATTATATGCCTTAATTGACTCATTATGTAAAAAAAAAACACAGCAGTTTTCAAGTATTTATATGTTATAAAGTGTGTATTAATGTTGTGAATATGTGCTTTGTTCCTGTTAAATGTTAAGGGTTCAATAAGGGAATTGTGTAAGCACTATAAAAAATACAACATGTAATGACTGGATATCAGACAAAAAAAAAGATTTTAAATGTCTCTATGAGATGATTCTTAGGCTGTGACACCTGAACAGCTCCCTAAAGGGACATGACATCACCCTATATCCTGTGCTCCACGTGTCTTTTCTCAGTCTCCACCTGTTGACTCGGGTGTAAACACTAGTGTTAGACTGAGGGAAATGGTCCAGTCCGCAATGAAATCCCCCGGAGGATGTCTAAGACACTGCACCAGTGTGTCGTTTTCAATTGAGTTGCTCTGTGTCACTTCCTATTTACGCCTGAGATGACAGTCTTCATCACATCTTTAAGTTCAACAGGTGCTGTGCCGTTTCCTCTGACATTCTGCTCTATTGTGCATGTATTTTGTTTATGAGGAAGTTGTGCACAATGCATACGTTCCATCAGACGTACTGTGATCATCTGCAAATTCAGGTCACATGGCATTCTCCAGTGTGGAATCAGAGAGCTGCTGTAGAATCGGTCAAGCTGAAGACTATTCGACAGTATGATCCTATGATCCTTTTACTTACAATAATGTGTTGCCCATATCTCCAAGATTCAATTAGCCAAGAAAAGAATCAAGCCTGCAAACTGGAGATGAACAGAGCGATGCCTTTTGTTTATGTTAGACTGCATTTCATCATTCCCTGCTAGAGACAGGTCAAAAGCCCAAGGCTGCCTGGTGATAATAATACAAGGTATGGAAAAGAGTGTTATTCTTGTGTAGAGGAGAATTGTGTGCGAGCATTTCCATTGGGATTTTGGGAATAAATGAGGCAAGGAAGAGCATGTGTGCACCCTTTGATTCCATGTGTTCCCTGCACTGAAATAAATATTGATAAAAGTCAGAGGGAAAAAAAAAGATGGTTTGGGTCTGCTTGACCTGAAATGTTTATTCTTTTAAAGGTTTATATTAAAGTATAACAATGGAAACATACAACTTATGAACATATAAACTTTAAAGAAACCTAGTGTATGACCCATGAGCAATACAAGACAGTTACATTAAAAAGCTGTTTTAGGCACCAGTGATAGTTTAAAGATTTTTTAAAACCACAAACATAAAACTTTAACCATCTTCTATCATAATTAGGATTTGTTAATAAGTAATATAAAAGAAGTTCATAAATTTATTTAGACAATTTTAGCATTAATGAACTGGCAGAGTAGTTATTAAATCTGCAGGAGTTCTACTGTTTATGTTTTAAAGCAGCAATGTGGAGTGACCATATACTTCCTCAAGACACACACACACACACACTCTCTCTCTCTCTCTCTCTCTCTCTCTCTTTTCAAATGCCTATTGTTGTCAGGATGATGTGTTCTTCAGTCTGTAACTAAGGTGTGTCTACAGATGATACTTTATATTTTAATCCCAAGCCCTTCTGAACAATAACAACAAAAATTATAATGTGTCTCTCGTATGTAATTATGCTATTTTCGATGTAAAAATGTGTTCAAAATATGTCATAAATTTTTTTATTGTCCTTTAAGCAATATTTAAACATTTTATGATGGGAACAAAATGAAAAAAAAAAAATAGCCAGTGTTGAATTGTAAGCACAAAAGCATCCAATTACAAGACTTAACTATAAGATGTTAGGGGCAAATGCAAGGTGAAATCCATCCGCTTTTCTAACGTTTCCATGAACTGCAGCCAAGTAAAACGTTTTCACTAAGAGTTTATTTATGTGTGTAGAAAGACGACTTCTCAAATAGTACTGAGAAGCCGCTGGCTTCTGTTGGATAACATGAGCCAGGCAGAAGGGTAAGGGTTTGTATGTTTGTGTGTGTGTGTGTGTGTGTGTGTGTGTGTGTGTGTGTGTGTGTGTGTGTGTGTGTGTGTGTGTGGACTACAAAACAGGAATGGCAGATGTTTTTGAAGCAGTAGTAAAACAAGATGATGAGATTTGGCAGAGACATGTCACCTAACCACAGCGGATGTGTCTACTGGAGAAGTCTGTTGCTCCAGGGCCACTGTGCACTTGTTCAAGCACTGGCTTTGATTACGTCCGATACAGTCTATTTGTTATTTTACTCTGTCCCTGACCATTCTGGCACTATATCTGCCAGGGGAAGAGCAGATCCCAGAGAACCACATGGCCCAAGTTCTGATGCAATAAATGTTGTGATTTAATTAAACACAATATAATGCATGGCTCATTACAAAACCCATATGTGGTGATTTGAATACATGCTCTAAAGTGAATAAAAATTCATCTGATACTGCTAGTGAATACAGATGCAGAAAAACTAACATCTAGTAGGATTTGATAGCTATTGCCATGGATTAATTCTTCTAACACGCTACAATCCGTCACGTTCCTTGAGATCTCAAAACTCCGGACTTTTAGTAGTTCCTAGAATAGCAAAGTCCACTAAAGGCAGTAGAGCATTCCCACATTTAGCTCCTAAACTTTGGAATAGTCTTCCTGACAGTGTTCGGGGCTCAGACACACTCTCCAAGTGCAGATTAAAAACTTATCTTTTTAACAAGGCCTACACATAACATACGTCACATATCATAAACTTGTGCTCCAGTACATCTGATCAAATGCACATTATTGACTTGTGCTGTTGATATCATGAACAGCAGCTACGCTAATTTCTCTTCAATGCTTCTCTTTCGCTACCCATCCGAGGCATCCTGAGGTTGCTCCAGCCCCAGTCACGTCCCACCCCATGAAGATTATGGACCTTTAAAGAAGTAGATGCCGAACTCACAAACTTCCCATACCATCTAGAGACGTACCAGTGCCAAATGGATCCCACTTCATGTGTGGAGTTTTGACATTGGACCTCCTAAAGTGTTTAAAGGCTTTGGCATGGAGAAGCTGGTGTTGGATTTGTGATGATCGCAAATGTTGAGTTATTTTATGAGTTGCTAAGTAGCTCCTAGTTTTATAACCACAAATGACTGTGGAAAGAACATTACTTATAATCTTACAGTCCAGTGCTCATGTTTGTTCTCACTCTCCAGTGTTCTGTATTGTTTAAAGATTTATGATCATACTCTTGATGTCACCCAAATGAGGATGGGTTCCTTTTTTTGAGTCTGGTTCCTCTCAAGGTTTCTTGCTTATAACATCTAAGGGAGTTTTTCCTTGCCACAGTCGACATGGCTTCTCATCAGGGATAAATACACACCATTCACCTTAACTGTTGATTTCTGTAAAGCTGCTTTGAGACAATGTCTGTTGTGAAAAGCGCTATACAAATAAACTTGACTTGACTTGATTAACATGAGCCAGCCAAAATAGGTAATTCTATAAAGCAAGAGCCATTTTTTTGTCAGTTTCGAGAAAAATGTGTATTTTAAAAGTACACTTATAAACGTCCCTGAATTTTAATTTATGAGACCATAATGCATTTATTAGATCCAATGACAAATATTTTTTATGACATAACTAGGAAAAGAAATGAAAGAATTAACTTGGATTTATCTCAATTCAATGAAAGTGAATATACAGCACATTACCTTTCCTCACCAATCCCTCTCTTTCTCTCTCTCTCTCTCTCTCTCTCTCTCTCTCTCTCTCCCCCTCTCCTGCCTTTTCGTCTTACTATCTAATGATATGATAGAAGTTCATGGGAATTCACTCTAAAGCCCAAATGGAATAAAGCAAAACAAAGCTCAACTCTGAGATTTGCCAGGCTGATTAGCAAAAAAAATGACTGAGCCCAAAAGGTCTTGTTACAAAACTTTTTAATGGTATACAATGCCTTGCATAAGTATTCAAACAAATATATAAACAAATATAAGTAAACAATAACATGTGAGTGCAAGCACTATTTGCTCTCTTCAAATGTTGGACATATTAAGCAATAGCAAATAAAAAACTTATGTTCCAATTTCTATTTCATGGTGGTGAGTACTTATGCAAGGTACTTATGCATAATTCATTTCTGCATTTTGGTCCCAAATGTAAATACCACAGAACTTCCTGTAATCTGTGCCACTTAACAGCGGAGATGTCAGCATTGGATTCATTATGAAGCTCAACAATTATCTTATCAAGGAAACAGGACATGCTCTAAGGCATCAGTGATTGCAAAATGCACAGCCTCATACTTCCTAAGCCTCTGTTTGATCATAGAAGACCTTAATATGCATCACAGAGCATCATTCAGGTAATGTGTGAATGAAAGACAAACAGTAGCAAAAGGCTGATCAAGAACTGACTAATTAAGTTACATACAAAAAATAATAATAACTGTGTCTATCATTGCAATCCAGATGACTTTTAAAACTTGAAACAGAATTCAGAACTTGAAACAATACTTGAACTTTTATCCAGAAGTGGGTAAACCTCAGATGAATTCTTCTGCAGTTTATCTTGTGTGTAATCCCTGCTTGGATTGATATACAGTGTTAGGGTGGAGTTCCTAAATTATTGAGCCAAAATAAGAAAACTTTTATAGCTGTAAGGTATTACTCTGACATTTTGTTTCTGACTCTTTGGTTTTGATCAGGCATTAGTTTCATGTGCAGTTGCTCAAGCTTCACATTGCTCGGTGAAGTACAGTCTTATATAGTTTTATAGGCGATGCAATTGCAGTGCATTATGATATAATCAGACTCCCTGTACATTCATCAAGTTGACAGACGTAAGGTATAGAGCTAAAAGTTTCCATTCATAATGTAAACAGGCTCTCGAGAGTATAGTGAACATTTAATTCTGACTTTCAACTGTAAAATGTTAGTAAATGAGCCGGTATCCACACAAACCACACCACCTCTGCTTCGACCAGCACTGATGAATGAGTAAATAAAATAACAAACAGTTATATGCAGCAATCACACAAAACCCTAAACAGAAAAACAGCTTAGGGCCTTTATTAAATTGAGCAGTGGATAATCATGGAAGTCGTAGGTAGGTATAAAAGACACAAGGGCAATGAGATCCCAATCTAAAATGAGAGGCCATTCTAGGGATCCCAGCATAATCTGCGTGATCTGGGTATTTTCCCATACCAGATGAGAAGCAGATGTATCTCTTACTCAACCCTCCTCCTTTTTTCTCCTCACTTTGTCAATTGTCATCATGATTTGGCGTCATAGTCCGTCCATCCCTCCTCTTTGCTGTCCTTTACCCTTTCACGTCCGTACACCCCTACTCGTTTCTCTTCCAGCTTCTCCCCCCTTGTCCCACTATCTTTGTCTATCTTAGTCTCCCAGTTCCTCTGCATCCTCCCCGGTCCCTAGGGTCAAGTGAAGGAACACAAGCACCATGGGAAGCCTGGCGGTCCCCAGACCACGATCACATGACACAAGCACCCCTCTTTTTGCAAGATGTACGCAAGCCTGACATGAAGGTAAAGCTGTAAACTCCATGGACTCTGTCCAACAGCTCCCGTAGGTTCTCATGGAGAAAAAAAGAGGGGGAAGTTCTATTATGGTATCCTGGTCCAGTAGATTCCCACCAAAATGAATAAACCCAGATTGCCTCTAGGTTAAAAAAGTGCCTAACCCTGACCAATTCTTTTCCTGTGTTGATTTAGGAGATTATGTTCTTCCTGGGGAGAACATAGAGACCTTATAACGTAAAAGAAAAACTCACTGGTATCTTATGCCACCCTACTGAAAAGCCATCTTAACTACATCTATGTGTGGCTAATTATGTTAGTGGTCTTGCATAGAATCTCAGCAGTGCTGTCCTTGCTTAGCATAAACAGATTTGTTTCACAGTACACTAACTCTGAGTGGGTCAGAGGGTTGCTGGACAAGCTGTCTGTAAACATGAGGTTGGCAGAGGGAACAGGAACTCCCTATGGAGGGCATTTCCAAAGTTGGAAGGATGAGATACAGTATGAAGAGTTTGTTGTTTTTGACAACAACAAAAAAACAAAAACATTTTCTCTTGTGAAAACTTGTGAACGTTTTGTGAAAGTATAAAATAAGTGCATATTAGATGACTTAAGAACAAGTATAAATCAGCTCAGGGGGAAAATAGTTTTTGCATGGCCATCTTCTATAAAATATATAATAGTAACACTTTAACAACTTGTCACTTTAATGCCTGAAGCATCTTAAAAAAATAACTAGTGGAATATAGTAAAAAAGACAGGAAAAGTTTCTGATGAACCCTTAATTTTGTAGCTGACTATTTCTGGCTACCTTCCAAGCTACTGCGTAATCCCAGAGACCACACTTGGTAGTTAGCAGTAGTAGGAAATTAGTAAAACATCTGGTGAGCATCTGTGTCATGAACGATGAGAAAGTGGGACAGAGTCCCATGAGATAAGCAGTACCAGACCAGGTGCACCTTGCATTTACACTAGGAAATGGATTTTGTTGAGGGGGCATGGGGAAGTGTTGGTGGGAATTCACATTCACAAGACTCACTAATTTAAACTTCCACCAGCTTTCCCTTTATATCCTTAATCTTTTAAAATACTCTCGTTCCTCATTTGTCTATTTTTGTGTGTTGTTTAAATACAGTAGTTGACTCATCACCATGATACCAAATTACTCCTTAATGAAGAGAGTCAAATTACGGTGAATAAAGACTGCACTGTTTCAGCAATCCTTCCTTTATCAGTCAGTGTAATGACTCAGGTGAAAGCACTCATCATGCATGCAGTGACTTGCTCAAAAATTGTCTTGTAACTTTTAAACTAATGTCCTTGGCCAACATGGTGTCATATTCACTAATTTATAATCATTTGCAAACTCAATAAATGAAAAAATATGTTATATGAAGGTTGACGTTGTATTAAATATAAAAAAAACTCAAGATAAAAAATAAAGATTATTATTTTTATTAAAATGATCTCATCAGAATATCATCCTTATTTGCCTAATTTGTAAGAATGTTCTTAAGAGATTGCTCTGAATTTGCTACAGTATGTACATTATGTATAGTCAATCCAGCTCTCTTTATCCTTGCAATTTCAAACACCTGGACTATTTGAATCACTTTGAACAGAAGATTTATTTAAGATATTGCAACATGTGTGCCAAAATATATGCCATATACTCTTCTGCAAATTGATCCTGTGCATGTGACATTTTTTTGTTCCACAAACATCTATCCATCACCACTGCAAAGTAGCATGACTGTTAAACAGCTATTAGATGAAAAGTTTGGCTTAGGGAGGAAATGTTGGCTAGTCCAGATAACATGGTTACATGATATACATGGTTATTAAATGGTGGTTTGTCATTTTGTAACTTGTTGCAAAAGGTTGATACCATCACACTTGTTCAGCAAAGCAATATCAACGAAGACAATAAGTCTTTACCAATGTAAGCACATAAGTTGATCATCAAATGCTATTTGGCTAATCAAACTTTCATAATTTCATCATGATAAACAGGCTGAAAAATACAGCTGTTGAGCCAGCACAAGACAGATAAGAACTACTGGCATGGGGATATGTTTGTTTGAGCTTTAAGGTGAAGTAGAAAAGTAATGAAAAGTGGCATATATGCATCTCATAATATAAAACAAAAGGAGAATTTACGTCAAACCCCAAAATATCCTCAAGTCCCAAAGATGTCTGGAACAGCAGTGCAGGTTTATCACTCAACATCACATCTAGATGAACTGTGGAATTAAATCGTAAGTGTGCAGTGTTGTAGATATTTAAGATCTCCTTATAGACTTCATTAGAACTCTTGTGCAGCACAATTTTAAGCACTAATTGCCATTAAAACTCATTTGTTCTCATCAGGGGTGCAAAAAAAACATTCCAGACATAATCTAACAATCTATAACACACTCTGTAATCCAAGCATACAGCCTCCACCACTTTGGCCTCCAGCATTTGTTGGTTTAAAAGTGCAATAAGTTCAGTTGTTCTTGAAGATTTGATTCAAAAGAAAAACTGTTGTGTGTATATGGGGGCAGGGGGGCTTCACCTAGACCTGTGCTTTTTATACTTCAGACAGACCCTGATGCTGGTGAAACAGATGTTGATGATGGTGAGAAGATGATACAATGGCAAATAAGACAGCTAGGTCATAATATCCCTTCAACAAAGAGGAAAAAATCCCTGAGCATCAAGGCATCATCAGACTAGCATCTGCTTCCTTTGATGGTGTAGACACACAAAGACTTTCCTCCCATTTTCAGCACGCTTTGTAACATCCCCAGTTACTCATGCTACATTTCTAAGGCAACAGTGGGAGCTTACTGTGTCGTGACTATCTCTACATCCAGTTTAGAGATAACCCAATGGGCTTGGTCAACAGGATGTCCCACTGAACTCAAGTTCCCCCGTTTTGCTCCCAAGCAGACAGTTTTAATAGATTAACACTAACAAATTGGACAGATTTGAGATCACATAGTGACTTTGGGGGTTTGGTACTGGCTGCACATTAGTGTGTGCATCTTTGCTCTACTGTTTTTTGTGTGGAATAAATAGTGAAAAGGGGGAGGGAGTATGAACAAGCAGACACTAAAGGAAATACCTCCTTAACAAGAGAAGCAACTGCACTTATGTTTGTAGGCTGTCGCTCTTCTTTTTCTCCTTCTCCCCCCAACAGAGGGTTTTACCTTGTCATTGACATTTCCTCACACTTGCTTTTCACTTGCTACTTGTTGAATTCATGAATATGAACAGTTCGGCCCACTTTGTCCAATGCCAAACCCAAGTAATAAATTCTTAAGATTTTTTGAACACTGCTTCTCTCACAGCCTTTCTTTTTCTCTCATCACACATTACAAATCATTTGTTCCATCTCACGCAAGGTGATTGCGTCCTTTGTCTTGGCTGCTCAAACTTTCTTTTTTTAACCACAAATCACAAACTTGATATATAATAAAATCAGTAATTCATTAGTCATAACATTAGTGCACATCTGATATCAGGATTTGATCTTTATTTTGCAGAGATATTTTATTAATCAATCAATACTCCAGATGCCCCATTCAAACTTCCTCTTACTAAAACTATTTTACAGATCAGATGTATTGTTTGCGTTTATATTAAATATTCTCTTGTTTTTAAAAATTCATTTTAAGTTTTATTATTTACATTGGCCAGGATAGTTGTTTTTATTTTTTCCAAAAATTTTGACTCTGGTTGCAAACTAAGTACTATTCAAATATCAGAGTGATAAACATCTATAATTATGCTTTCAGGTCATTTGCTTATGCCTCCTGACTTGATTACATGAGCAGTTGGTACCGATTATAACAAGCACATACTATTTTACAGAAACAGCTGCAACCTCTAAACCTGTTTCCAATATCAAATGCTGAGTCATTTTTTTTTTATCTCCAAGTATATGTGAATTCTGGTAAATGCATGTTTTGAAAACAAAATAAATCATATATGGAGCAACAACAGACTGGCTTGAACATCCACATTCTGTCTGACTGCTCCTAGCATGTACTAAAAGACCCGATCTACAGATGCACAATATACCAGCTGGGAAATATCTCTAATTATTCCCCAAGGCAATCAAACGCCTACAAAGTATCTAGGGAAACTGTCTCACTGTGTGCTAAGCATGTAAATTCAAGGACATTTCAATTCATCTACATTTTTATTACATACTAGTAAATGTGTTTCTGGTTTTAATCTGACATGTATGTCTAGTTTAGACATTTAATTCTAGTATAGTCCATTCAAGCACTGTTTACTGACAAATATGACGTGAGCTCTCAAGTACCAATTCGCATAAAAACGCAAGTCAGTTCTAGTGTTTGTTTGCTTTGGCAGACTCCTTTGTTTTGGCATGTTAACCCATTTCTGGTCAACCTAAGAAGAACATAAAGTTCATGGAGATCTTAAACTGAGTGTTGCTTGGCTGCCAAGTCCAGCTGAAACTATTTGTATGTTTGTGGCCTAAAACCTCAAAGAATTATGTTTTTTTAATAAGCTAACATCTTTTTTATTACATTATGAAGTTTAAAAAGAGGTAAGATTTGTTGTCCCCTGCAATATTATAACGCCAATGATTTGTTTCAACTGCATAGGGGGTTAATAAATGTTTCAATTTACTTAGGTGTTATCAATGCACACTATAGTATAATCATTAGTTTAGTTGACAAGTGTTTGATTTCTAATGGGTAAACATTATGAGAACAGGCAAACTGGTGGCCAAGCACCATAGAGTTAGAACCACTGACAACAAGTATTTCACTAACAATATTCAGTGCTGAATCATTTAACATTTAACAGTTGAGTGCAAAAGTTCAAATGATATGACACTATGTTTATTTAATGGTGTTCTAATAGGGAAACAGTTTGGACATGGAGTAAATATTATAAGCATTATATTAATTCTATCAAAAACAAAATCTGCATACTTGTTTGGCATGCTTCAGTCAGCATTCATTAATTTGAATGTGCCTCATTAAGGATTGTAATGAATAAAAACAGTCATCACAATGAACTTTGTTAAGCTTAATGTGTCTGAAGATAAGTGTCCCAGCAGTGAAAGCAATGCAATTATACATTAAAGTGGAAAACCACAGGCCTAATGACACTACAAAAGAGGGGGGTTAAAAGAATAGGCAAAGAGACTACATGTGTGTGTGTGTGTGTGTGTGTGTGTGTGTGTGTGTGTGTGTGTGTTTGTGTGTGTGTGTTAAGCCTTATAGATTTTGCTTCCCATTTAGTCTCTTTTGCCTATTCTTTTAACCCCCACTCTTTTGTAGTGTCATTAGGCCTGTGGTTTTTCACTTTAATGTATAATTGCATATATATAATAACTGTGAGCATTTGACAGTAAGAGTATGCACATTTTTGCACGTATCCTGAAGATATAACAAGTTAGATTTTTACTGAATACATCAAGTTTAAATAGACATTAGCTACATTGATTGACAAAAAGGAAAAATCTAGTTGATGAGACAAACGATTCTGGTGTGTGTTAGTACAATAGTGTAAGTGGGCGAATGCTGGACAATAAAAACCCCATGATACATCTTGCAATTGCCCAGATAAATATTATGTGTCCCCAGTGTTCAAACCAAACTTACAACCGAGGTTGAAAATAACAGAAAATGTGGTGCATTCAACAAAATGTTTGTTATTTATTGTACCGTAAATAGACAGGGCACAGGTAAAGCAGTAAAGCTCACATCCAGTATGCATTAAAAATTACCTTCTCAAATGTGTACAACTGTCTTTTCACTGGCAAGAGCAGAAAAAATAATGTTAATGTGTGGAGATGTCATGAGCTGATATGGTTTGTCAGGCCTCATATTACAAAGCCCTCATCCTATCCAGATGTTTGCTGGTCGATGGTGGAAGGGAATTAACAATGCTGGACTGTAATAAAAGCCACAAACTCCAAAAAACGTTTGACTTGCTCCATCTAATATACTATATAACTATATATTAACTATAGAACACATCAAATAAACCACCTATTATTAAGATGATGATAAACCTTCTTCTGTTTCACAAAATGCATGCATACATACTCAGTTTTCAGTTACTTTACAGTTGATTAGGTGCAAAAAGCCAAGCAAGCTGAAGATCTGCAAGGTGTAGATTTTCACTAGTTGTCTACACCAACTTTCAATTCTAAAATTCATTAATTCATTATTAGAAAAACAGGTAAAATATACAGTTCAATATGCTGGAATAAATGTAAGGATTTTTCTATACTAACTAATGTTTAAATGGTAGAGCGCCATCAAGTATCAAATTGAATACTCTTAACTTGGTGATGCTTTTGAGAGCCCATGATATTTAAACTCAAAGTAACTTTTCTATACAGAGTTAGGTTTACTGCCAATAGGAAATTACATTCTAGTATGTTTCTCAAGGACATTCTAAGAATATTTTAACTCTCAGGATTATTTAAAACACAGTGGATTTCCTCTTTATTGGCTCTGGGAACTACTGAAAAGGAATTTATTACTTTTTAGCATTTAAAACTCACTCTGGTGTTGTGTTAGAGATGCTTATTTCAGTCATATGTTTGAAGAGTCACTGTTCTAATCGGTTCCATCCTTACTACTCCATGTAAAAGAAACTGCTGGAACAATATTGTAACATTCCTGTTTATAAGTAACTGTGGTATAAAATCTGATATTCTGCATTGTCTGACTATTGTAGAGACACAAGAATTAGAAAATTCCTGGTTACTTAATGTAATATTACACACAAACTATTGTCTTAGGTCAAACTAAAAAGGAATTGTTTGGTACTGATCATATTAAATGCATCTTCATGTAAAAATGAGGTAGCATTCTGGCCTTAAACATCTTATTGTATATACTTTCAGAGTGCCATGTTTCACATTTGCATTCATAGCACAGATCATATCTAGAAAAATCCTTAACAGTTTAAGTATAAGCTTACTGCTCAGCCATGTGCTTCTGAAAGAAACCAGTTCAACTCTCACCGGCCACCCTGTCCTCTTGCAACCCACTGAGTGTAAGCAAGCCCTGGGTTTACTCTTTATGAAATTCCAGTCTACTTCACACAGTGATAAACTAATCCCTCTGGCTTAGGAAAACTTTCACTCTGCCCTTAAATTGCCCTTACAGTTTTTACACTCGATGTTAAGAAACAACGTTGTGATCAGTTTAAATTTCTTAAATTAGATAGATGGTATAGTCATGTAATAAACAAACTTAATAATCATTTATACATATAAATGCTTGGGCAAATGTTCCCTTTCTTCAACCCATAGTCTTAATGTCTTAAATGTGCTTTTGTGGCTTACTGTTTGTAACCGTTTGTCTCATTTAAGAGAGATGATGATCTATAATTATTGTTTTCTCTAAAGCTATTTTAAAATATGTAATATGACTTAGTATTTCTCACCAATTATAACTCACCAACCCTAACAATGTCATGGAAAGAGCATCAGTGACTCATAATGGCAAACATAGTATAAGAAACCACACATTTACAAAGCATTTGTCCATTTAAAGCAGTGCCTATCCTATAATCAGGACTATAATCTGACTGAAATTACATCATCATGAAAGTTATGCATCCCAAAGATGTGTTTAAGGAGGTGGAATTTATACACCCCTGTGTTATTCTAATTACACCTCAGGTCTGTCCATCAAAAGTTCACACGGCAAATGATGGAAATGCTGTTGAGGATTTCCCTGACCCATAGCGGTTTTATGGTGCCCTAAAGATTTGACTTTAACTGATGGAAGTAGCAGGCTACCAGGTGTCAGGATAGGAATGAAAAAATTTACTGAAGTAAATATCTGATCTATAAAGAGTTTATAAGAACAAAGCCACATGCCCTCTTCAATTAAAAACCGGCTTGAGATTTGAGAATAATAATTCTTATTCCATACAGAGCCATAGACACTAATAAAGAATTACTGTTTAGATTAACAATTTTGGGGGTAAAAAAAAAGAAAGAAAAGGAAATTGCAAATGCCAAACAAAATAAAACAGAAATTTGCTTCCCCCTGGTGTCATAAAATATTACAGTAGCTATTATTGTCATAATTTGACTTTCTTTTTGAAAATGAGAAAGAAATGTGTTATGGCTTAGAATAAAATGTAGGGAAATATAGGAAGGAAGAACAGCAAGGATGCATATTACCCTATTACACTGTCACAACTTAATTTTCAGAACTGTTAATCATCTGTTTCTGGGGAATTCTGATTCTAACTGCTCCTTGATACTAAAGGGTCTCTGTGCACAGATGTGTCCTCGCCCATTTCATGTATTTTCCCAGATCTGCAGCTGTGGACCACCTCAGTGCTGGAGACCTCTGACTGCCAGTCAGCTGTGCACAAAGCTGACTTCATCTTCAGCCTACACTTCCAGTCTTGAATTATGATGTTTCATGTCATGTTTGGAAAAACCTTGAAAATGTAATGTCATTGGCTTCCATTTAAGGTTGATTCTTATTCTCCATCTTAGATCTTTCCACTGGCAATCATTTAGAGATCATCCTTTAGTCATCCATCCATAGTGGATTGAACCCACAACATGAATCTAACATTTCAAACAGTTGATCCTAACAGTAGAGTGGATTCTAACCCATTAGTCGCTTTCTAAATGCCAAGCAAATAAAGGAGTTTTGTGATCAGTGACCTATTTGGGTTAAGAGAGTTTGTGTTGAACCTAGTTGTCAAAAAAGGGGAACAGCAATCAGCACTACCAGAAGCCTGTTTGGTCAGCATTTTTGTGGGAGTAGTGGCTGCTGACAGGACAATAAGGCTGCTAGAGTCACAGGGTTACTCTAAAAATTGATTATATATCAGCCTATATCGTTAATCATATGTGATATCCTCTCAACCTAATTCTCTTTGAGCTATGTCACTATGAATGTCACCTTGATTTGCCTAAATCTAAAGTCATTAGCGTTTTCCCTTTTTACATTTCTAATCAAAATTCTGTTATGTGCCGTTTTCACTAAGCATGTAAGGTCACAATGCTATGCATCCTATAGAGACTGTCCTGCTTGCAGTGACTGAGATTTACAATCCAGTGAGTCTGCAACCTCTGACACCATGAATTACCAGATCCTCACATCCATTCTTGCTGACTTGAGGATCGATATCTGCCCTCTCACCTGCTTCTCATCATACTGATAGAATCAATTCTAGCACATAACTTGGTGAGGTTTAGTGAGACCTTTTCTCTGCTTGACATTGAAATAGTCTCTTTGCTCTCGTACAGACCTCTGTAGCACTTGTACACTCTAACAGTTATAGTTTAACTTGCAGGTAATGAACTGGCTTTAGTAATTCTTATTCTATATAATCTTATTACATTTTTCATGTGGAGGTTATACATCATGTAATGATAGTAAAATGTGTTTTATGAATATGTGATAGTTATCAGGGACAGGAGCTGCTGCAAGAAAAACTACTGAAAACAATGTGTTGATATAACATAAGGACAGAAATTTGATACAGTATACAAAAACACATGAGAACTAAGCTTGAGAGAGCAAGCTTTCTGCATTAGTACAGCCTGGAGGTTATTGATAACAGGGTATTTGGTGGGTAAAGAACACAAAACAGTAAGAGTAAACATATTAGGCATTGGTCTAAATGCTAAACTGTATAATACTTGGATGATTTAGAGATTAATATTTATAAAAAAAAATATTTAATTCTAGATCCTGACAAACCCTGACAAAAAATAACATTGAGCATAAACAGTATGAAGCAAGATTGTAAGCATTTGGTCATTTCTGTGAAGAAAATACTAGGAAAATGTATGTATGATAGATAGATAGATAGATAGATAGATAGATAGATAGATAGATAGATAGATAGATAGATAGATAGATAGATAGATTAAAACATTAGATAGAAACATTAAAATACTGTACATAAAACGCCAACTTCCCACTGGAGGGCAGTGGAGTCACACTTTAATTCTGACCAGCATGTCAACATTTACTGGCCACAGAGGAATTTCTCGCAAAGTGCTGTTTCTCAAAGCACAGAGGCCACTCTGGTGCTTCTTCAGTCCCATTCCATCTAACCCCTGAAACTTATCAAGTATGCAGCAGCAAGAAATTCTCCAAATTCTCCTACACCACCCCAATGCTGACCCCCCAACCCCCCACCCGCCTTGCCTGCATCAGTTTTAAAGCACTAATTCACTGCAGTAAAACCAAATAATGGACCAGAGCTGAGCTTTGTTGAGGCATTATGTCCTGCTCTGCACCATACACCCTTTAAGGCTTTGGCACAGCTCAGCTGGACCCACTGTGCCTCTAGATACTAAAAAGACATACATTATTACTCTTCTCTGTCTCAGCACCCAGGTGGTGGAATAAACTTCCTCTAGTTGTCCGAACAGCTGAATTGGTTGTTCTCTTCAAACAAAGACTAAAGACCTGCCACTTCACTGCACATATGAATAAACACTTCTATTCAGAACGTATTCAATGTCTTGTGTTTCCTTTCATGTTGTCTTAACCTCTTCCAGTATGGTTTTAGCATTAAATTAAGTTTTTGTTACAACTACAAAGCTCTTTTGTAAGTCGGTCTGCACTGAATGTTCATTTATGCTTACTTCTCTTTATTTTAAGAGCAAATATACTAAAGAAATGACACTTGCTTGGGTCATGTGTTTGGATTTTACATGTTTCTTTACCCATTTATCCAGTATGATGTTGCATTATACTGGTAGCAATCTCTGCATCAGTTTCTCCTTATTTATTATTTAGCCTTATATTTTTTATAATTCACTGCTTAACAATCTCATGTCATGTGATTCATATCACTGCCTCTTCTGTTGTTCTGTTATGGAAATCTGAGAAAGCTATTTAAAGCTAGGGTCTAACAAGAGCCAGAAGAAAAGAATCAAAGCATTATGGATGTTATGGCCTGTTGCCAACAATGCATTATAGAAACTTATTGACAGATCTTTAAAAAACAATGCAGTTATGTGTATTAATAGACAATAATATGGTCTGTGAATAAAAAGGTCTTCACTAAGGCAGCCTTTTCAGCAAAAAAATAATATCAACCGTTATAAAGTCAAAAGTGACTTGACGTGAATGGGAATTATTTTATAGGTGTCATCTGTGAAGAATATTTATGGATGGGTAGTAAATGAAGTAAATCAAAGCTGGTATATTTTGGTTAAATTAAATAGGTAGTTCAAAAGAAATCAGTTAAGGGAGAGAGGGAGGCAATAGATCAGTGATGAATGGGTTAAATTGTACTGTGCAGCGATGTAACAGTGCTGTGGGCTGTTCTCAGACTTGTACTGCTAGTGCAGTAGGTGATCGATTGTGCAAAGTGTATGTAGAGTTCCATGAGGGCTAAAACTAATTTCCATTCATTGCAAGTAAGCATGGTAGTTTATAAACCCATACTGTCATATAGTAAATAACGGTAGCAGTTAATAACAAAAAAAATTCACAGAAAAAAAGATAGTCATTCAATTATAGATAGCCTACATTTAAATTATGTATAACTGTACAATTGCTCCTACTGGAATACACACATTTTTTCTGCATACATAACACATTTATTCAGAAATTAATACTAAATAGATTAACTTTCTTTCACTGATTTTCCTCATTTACTACTGCTCTTTCGCTCATTAATTTATGTTGACATGCTTTGCACTAGAATGCATTTAAAAGTACATTATGCAAAGTAATAAAATATACACAGAGCTACATGTGGTCTGAAGATGCTTATTTAAAAAGTCAGGGTGCTGCATTTTTACTCAATAAATTCTATAAAAACAAGAGTACAAACACTTCCCATTGAGTGTTATTGAAATATACATACAGTACTGTTCACTTTGGCTTATAATTAAAATGTTGTTGATATTTTTTCTGTAAAGTAGGAAATGTTTGGGAAAGGTTAATAAAAACAAATATATATAAAAAGAAAAAAATTAAATGATTCCATTATTGTTGAAGAGTTGTAAGAGATACACAAAGTTTTACAGCATAGACACAGTCATATTCTGAACTATTAATAACAATGTCTATAAGCTATAACTGCTTTTTATCATATAAGGAGATAAAGAATTAATATTTAAGCATTTCTCCAACAGCAGCCACAAATAGATTGCTAGCTAGATGGTCAATAATTCTGAAGCAAGAAGTAGACTGCACTTTGTGTGGAATACAGAGAAAGGAAACCCATTTTTGACACTGACACTGTGATGCAGAGGAGAGAGAGATTATGGTCCTTGTCCAGAGTGACATGCAAAAGTGCTTTGAGAGTCTAGCAAGGAATAAATCTACACTGGAACGTTAGATTACAAACTTAACATAAATCAGATTATATCTCTTGATTTTTACGAAGCAAACTTGGAAAGTGCTCATTTAAGTGTTTCAGGAAGAGGTAGGTCTTTAACTGTTGCTTAAAGATAGCCAGCGACTCCACTGTATGGACATCTAGGGGAAGTTTATTCCACCACCTCGGTGCCAGGTGTGACGAGGTCTCTGAGGTAAGATGGTGCTGGTCCAATTTTTGGCCTTGTTGTTTTGGCCCTGTTTTTCTATCTTATCTTTTTGTCTATCTCCTCCCTGAAGACAGTTGGGGACCTTCAGGCCCTCTCCATGGCCGAACTAAAACTAACTAAACTAACTAAAACCCGATAGCAACCCAGCACGGAAATATAATGTATGTATGTATTCTCGTGCCTGTGTGACACCGCTGTTTTTCCCTTCCAGCTCAATTTGTGCATGAGCACAGGATGCCAAGGTAACATTGTGCGCTTCAATTGATTGGGACTAGATGTTGGGTTGGATCCGGGACATTCATGAACAGCCGGGTCTTTTGTACAATAACGATTTTCAACCCTGAAATGTTGCTGAGCATATATACAGGCTATAGATTTACAGTAGTAAAATATGCTCTGCTAATCGAAAGAAAATTATTAACTGCATCTGACATTATACCACAGAAACGATATTTATGGAACTGGACTTCTCTGTCCTGCGTTTGTCTTACACTATTATTCTTTGGCTATAGGTTTTAATATATGTCTATTATGGGGTTTTATGTTTTTTTCCTAGAAAAATCACTATTACTGCTTCGCTACTTCAGTTTTGTTAATAAAAACGCTTTAACTTATGACCATAAAAATCTGTATTTCAAAAGGTCATACAAAAGCAACTGTTTGTGAAGACAGAAATGTGTTAAACCACCAGTTTGTGCCTGGAGCTTGGAGAGTAAGTGGTAAGTGTTTTGTTCTGATGTTTTGGATAAAATGGGCAGAGACATGAGCCATGAGAGAGGAAGATCTGAGCGACACTAAAACATCTGTGTGTGTGGGCATATTCTTATACAGAAATTTGTTGAAAAGTATTGGAGTATAAAAAGGGAAAATATAAATAAAGAGCCCCCCTTTCATTTGTCCAACATCTGTCTGCTGTCTCCTCATTTCTGGTCTATCCTGAAAGAGTGTCACACTGATGTGTGAACATTTTGACAATATCTCAGATAATGTATGTAGGGCAGCACAATTGTGCTGTCACTTTAAAGTTTCCACTGAGAATGTGTTGCTGTCTGAATTTTGCAAGTTATCCCATGTCCAAATGGGTTTCCACTGTGTTCTCCAGTTTCTTTCCACCTGCAAAAACCATGAACTGCTATCTCATCCAGGATGTATTCCCATCTCCTATTCATGGGAGAGACTCCAGATCCACTGCAACCCTGATCATGACAAAGAAGTTTGTAGATGAATAAATAACACACAAAAAAAGTAATTAGGTCAGACACTGATGTCAAGTGAGAAGGTCTGGTGTTCAGAAGCTAGGTTGTTGCAAAGGTGTATAGTGAGGTTAAGGTAAGGTCTCTGTACAGGCCACTTGGATTTTTACATACTACTGTAACTTTGGCAAACTATGTCTTTAATGCGTTTGCTTTATGTACAGGGGCATTGACATTTTGAAACTGTTTTGGCAAATTGTCATGTTACAGCATACTATACATTTGTATATATTCTGTACTATTGTGTATGGCAAACTTTTGGGGAAAGGTGCACATGAGTCTGATAACCAGGTATGCGTTCACTGATTGCCATATAGTATATATAACTCTTTATTCACACAATGCAAACATTGCTATTTTATTTCGCATTTACAAGCACTAAATAGTATTTTCTACTTTCTCCTCTACTTTGAATTTAGCCTGTAAATGAAGTCTTAAAACGATGATGAGACAATGATTGAGCAGTTTTCAGGAGTCGGTGATGTGTAAAGCTCATAATTTATTCTTAAATCCTGTAAATAGATTTTAATTTGAGGAGGCTCACATTCGTATAATTTGGCTCACTATCAGAACCGCACAGTAACAACAGGCTGATAAGATGCCATACATAGCTAAAGGGACTAAAATTTGTGATTGAAAAGACTGGGTTGCCCTCAATAAAACACCTTTTTGTCTGCCGTTTTTGCTGTTTTTATATGATGGAAATAATATCTATTGTGTGCCCATCAGAGCCAGCAAGTGACTAGGTGGGTGGACTTTCTGAGAAAGTGCAAGCAGCAGCTACATTATTTATGAACAATGTACAGTTAGCAGGTCCAGTTTTGCACTCACAAATACTGTATAGAATGCAGCAAATGGATTTTACTAGGAATACATTTTTCAATCTTTTGTGTTTGAAGTGCATGCAATAGCTGGACAACATTATCTGAACCTAATGTGTATGGGTATATAATATTTGTTTCCCTTCTTTCAGTATATTGTGTTTTTTATATCCTTTATATTAGAATGTTTCATTCTATAAGGGTTTTAGTCAGGCATACCTTTAAGGTCACCCCTGAAAATGCAGCAGACAAATAATTTATAGTATGGCAAAAATTATTATTAGATTTCCTCTGCCTTGCTGTTTGCTATTATTGTATTTGCTATGGCTGTCACTTCATTATGGATTTTATTTGATTTATTACAGTATTTAATTTGATTACATGCAGAGCAAAGCTATGCCAGGAGGTGGGATAGATAAATTAATGGCTGGCTTAGTTGGCTAAAAATATCGCATTCGAGATAGCCACATCTTCTGATTGCCAGTTATGAATATACATTTTTCCTGCTACATTTCTCAAGGCTAGAATGTGCAAAATAAGATCCGTGACCTTCACTGTATCCTGAGGCTGCACTGGCAGACTGGCAGTGTAACAACATAAGCTGTCTTACTACTGTTTACTGACAGAGGCTGATTTTATTTGACAGGACTCTTGTTACCTCAGCTGGCAAGATGAAACTGTTATAACTTCTAGGCCCAAATCTGTCCATATTGAATTTTTCCATATATCTGGTATCATGCCACTGAGAAATTAAATGGAGTGAATATGATACTGATCCATGTTCTGAAAAAAATAACCTTATTCATTTCCTTCACTGTGAGCTATTATATATTCTGTAATAAAGTGAATAACATACTTCATTCAGTGTCTCATGCCCAAAATTTGTTGTAGTAGTGTAGTGGCACATTAGTCTGACACGTCAAAGTAAACCAAAAACATGCATTAAATCTACAAATATTGCTTTGTCATAAATGTTACACAAACATTCCCACGTTTTTATAACGGTCTATTCCTAGGTGGGCTCCTTCCACCTCCAGAACCTTCTCTTTAGAACCTCCTCATCCATCACTGCTGCTGCAGGAGAGCAGGGGTGTTTAAATTGACTCAGTGTAAATGTATCAGCCTGGACTCATAACTTTTCATGGCTTGCAGCCATAGCTGCACATAATCTCTATTCTAGAGTTCTATAACATGAACTGTCTAAGGTATAATAGTGTAAGCGATGTAAAATATTCGATTCCGGATATCAGACCCAGTGGTACCATTGCACCAGGCATGAGTTGCTGCAGTACTACTGAGTTATATTCCATTCATGTCATCTTACTTTAGTCACTAGGTTCATACAAGTGATGCCATTTTTGTGCAAGCAGTTAAAGTAGGTAGACAGTTGTGCTGAAGTTTACATACTGTACACTATCAATTTGCCAAAAGACATGCATAAGATATAAAAAAAAAGCCTTTCACACAAACCATTTACTGGAATCTCATTCCATATGGTAAACGAGACCAAAGAATTTAGACCCTCACATCCAAATAAAGCAACATTTTTTTCCCCAAGCCATAATATTTTTCAATACACATAGACTGCATTGTGTTTCATTTCACTGTGTATGGTTGAAAGGACAATAAAGTAACTTCAGAAGTAACTTCAGTGTGAAAAACAGCAAACAGCAAATAGCAAACAGGCTTTGCATTTGTGTAAAACCATATTTGAATTTCTTGGATGTTGATTTCAGTATGAACTTTAGTTCATTTAGTTCAAGTTTAGTGATTCTGACCACCTTAAAGCTACTTATTAGGAATTGAGCAGAGTGACATTTGTCTTCTCAACTTTTAATAAATGATGCATTATAAAGTATAATGTGCCATTTACAATAGTAAAATAAATCTTTTTAAAGCCACAGGACATTTGGATTTTTGCCCTCTAGAATAAAAAAAATGCTACAGCTTGCTATTAGCAGAAGATGACTATATTACACATTTTGTGCTCCATAGTGAATTCAAGGTTTAGTAACAGGAAGGAGGAAAAATCAAGGCCGAAAAGGAGGTTCATGGATGTGGTGAGAGAAGACCTGCCGGTAGTTGTTGTGAAAGAAGCAGATGTGGAGCACAGGGTAGTATGGAGACGGATAATCTGCTGTGGCGACCCCTAATGGGAGCAGCTGAAAGAAGAAGAAGAAGAAGAAAAAGAAGAAGAAGAAGAAGAAGAAGAAGAAGAAGAAGAGGAAGAAGAAGATAGATTGTTATTATACAAGATTCAAAACAATTTTATATGGCATAGTAATAGATATCTTTTTAAAGTTAAATAGCTAATTATCAAAGACTGACAACATAACATTTAGACTTTGCTAAACTGACTGTTCTAAAGTAAATAAAAAATATGGAGAATATAACTATTCAGCCAGTTTTTACCACCCCAACAACGTCATGAATAAAAAATGTATTTCCTCAACATAAATAAAGGTGGTTTTTTTCAAAACTAGTCTACTTGTTAATTTGAAACTGAAAATAATTTAATTACTATGTATTGCAGCTAGCCATGTTGTTAATATAATTAGTTAAGCTTGTAACTACCTGATCTAGCTGTTCTGTTTTCATTCAAGTGAAGGGGTAAACAAGTATGTACCAAGCTATAACATTCACTGGCTATTATTATAATAAACCCACTTACAAAGGCTGGAATTAAACTTCTGTCTCACTTTAGCTCTGCTCTGCATGGTTCCTTATACACCTTTTATATTTCCTATACAAAAGCCTATAAACTGTAGCTGTGACTAACAGCTTTATAGATTTTATTTACAGTGCCTCCGGAAAGTATTCACTCCCTAATGATTATTTCTTTTTTTGCTGTATTGCAGCATCACATTTAAGCATATAAAAATATTTTTTCCTGCTACAATAAAATAAAAAATAAAAAAGATTGTCTACAGAAAGAAAATTATATAAAGTATTTAGATGTCCTCAAAATGATTTGAAAAAAAAAGAAATGCTTAATTTATATTCAGGCTTTTGGTGTGAACTGGTCTTCTGCAGCAATTACAGTTTCTTAAAATGTTTCTATATGCCCATTTTGACATTTGCCCCCAATTTCTTAATGCATATTTAATTTGATGACTTGGCCATTACAAAACACAATCTCTTTCTTTCTACCCCAGGACAGGACAGGACAGGACAGGACAGGACAGGACAGGACAGGACAGGACAGGACAGGACAGGACAGGACAGGACAGGACAGGACAGACAGGACAGGATAAGATAAGATAAGATAAGGTAAGATAAGATAAGATAAGATAAGATAAGATAAGATAAGAATATAAATACTAAAGGAAAAAAAAAAAAAACAATACAGTAGTTACACTTTCAAACATATTGCACATAGGTAATATTGCACAGTTTAAAACTGTATTATTGCACAGTTAAAAAAACACAATAGCAGTGTTAATTATGGTGACTTATGGTTGAATTATGTGAATTATGGTTTACTGTAAGCAGCTCTGATTGTACAGTTTAATAGCAGCAGGGAGAAAAGACCAAAATATTACAAAATATATATGTATATATATATATATATATATATATATATATATATATATATATATATATATATATATATATATATACAAGGAACCATATCTAACATAAAACATAATGTTACTACACTCTAACATTGCAACATTGCACATTATTTTCATAGTTCCAAAGTAACATTGATATATCATTGCATGCTATGTGTAACAAATTCACTGGATCTGCGCTGAAAGAAAGTGAGACAGGCAAAAGTCTCAACCGACACAGGACAGGGAACCGCCCGGCCTGATCTGACCTACCCCCCCCCGGCATGTAAGACAGAAGGTGGTGGAAAGTGCTCCCAGATTCCGAGGAGTAATCATGTGGGTGGAGGTCGGTGGAAAAGGAGAAGGGGAATGAGAGAGATGAAGAGAAGCCGCCACCACCATCTGGACTTCCCTGGAGAGGCGTGGCAGATGATGGAGTGTCCATTTACGTCGCCAGTCCCATCTCGCTGAACAGGATGCAGGTGAGGCTGCGGCGGCTACAGTACTCCTCCTTGGCCTGGTCATCCAGCACAGGGTTTCGGCACCACAGTAATAAATTCATTGTTTCCGTGCTGGAAGAAAAAGAGACATCAAGTACACCAAGCAGAGCTTTTATTTTCCTTTTTCCTTATTTCCTTTCCAGTAGTTATGCCGGGGCTCACCCACAAACTTACGGTCTGGGCCGCCTTTCCTCTTTGACGTTCTGTGGCACCCACACGTGGATCGGCCCGCCTTACTTTGGCATCCGCCCGTCTTACTTTCGGATCGGCGTGCTTTCACTTTCTAGCATCTGAGTTTAGTCACTGTTTGGGGGCCCTTCCGCTTTTATCTTCTTGGTGGTGCTCTCCCTGACGTCAATGTCTTTCTCCTCTTTATTGGTGTTGCCAGACTGAAACAGAGCACACTGATTAGTCTCAGCTACAGGTGTTTCTTACTGCTCGTTCAATCCGGCTCCACCCTCCAATCACGCACCGCTGGAACACTAGGGTAATCAATTTGCACTTTCTCCTGAGTTGGAGCATAAAACACTGCATTTGAGTGATTGTCCCCTAAGCCCTATTTGGACGGGACTAGTTTTCCAAAATAATTTTTTTCAGCCAACGTCTGTCATTTCATGGATGGATTCGGACGGGACTAACATCTCCGTGTTTATTACGGAGGTAGGAGTGTCTGTGTTTTACATGTGGGCGTTGCACAAGACCACATGTCCAGGATGCGTGTATTGCATATGGTCATATGACCGATCAATAGTAAAATAGCGAAAAAGAAAGCAGAAAATTGAATACCTGTGCGCTAGGGTTAGTACGGTAGCTCACGTTGACCAAAACACACAAGAAAACGCATTTTGGAAAAAATATTTTCGGCAATCACATACATTCGCATTCGGACGGGATTAGATTTTTCAGAGAACCGCCGAGTTTGCTGAAAAACAGTAGGTCATTTACTTTGGAATTTTTACAGAGGTTGTGTGAGAAAGACAGACATGGCAGATTCGGACAGGATTAAAATCACAAAGTACGTCTGTGAAACAGAATTTTCTCTAACGACCCCCTGTAAAACTAGTCCCGTCTGAATAGGGGTTTTAGAGTCACAAATGTTGGAGTAATGTCACTCCCAAAACTCATATATCTAAAAGTCAAAAAGAGAAAGAAAACAAGAGACCTCAACCCTTCTACAGCAAAATTACACAAGTAAAGTTCGGTTTAATAAAACAAAAAAATAAAACACTACCATAATTCAGTGAATGTCCCAAATGTGGGGAAATCTCGAATATACTGATAGTTTTGTAGTAGAATCTAGCACCCCCCTTTAAGAGTGTTTGTTCTGGGAAATGTCCGTTTGAAAATTCTGGTATCTTAATTGAATCAGTTAGCACACATTTGTATATTCACAATCAGGTAATGAGTGCCCAGCGGGTGGCAGTAGCCAGGTCAAGAATCCCCAAAAGAGTAACAGAAGAAAAGTGAATAATGCAAGAGTGATTTGTTGTGTGCAAAAACGTGTTGGGGAATGGTATTTGCATCTTGAGATGTGCTGTGGAGAGATCTGTCTCTGCTGTGAAGAGATCTGTCTCAAATATGTTGGCTGAATAAAGAGAGAACCCAAATCAACCACACGCTTGATGTCTTCTTCAAGTGTGCTACAAATTTCTGGCAATGAGGATGGGATGGCGATGCTGTTTTAATTCACGATGACCATGAGCATGAACACTGAGCAACTACAAGACCGGCTAAACGAGGCCTTGCTCCGGCTATGGCTTGATCAATTGCAATTGTCAATTATATATATATATATATATATATATATATATATATATATATATACATATACATATATATTTTGTAATATTTTGGTCTTTTCTCCCTGCTGCTATTAAACTGTACAATCAGAGCTGCTTACAGTAAACCATAATTCACATAATTCAACCATAAGTCACCATAATTAACACTGCTATTGTGTTTTGATCAATTGTGTGTGTATGCTAAATTGTCAGTAGATGGACAGAGTATGATCAGATGATCAGAACTATCAGACACTCGCTGATCAGATTAATAAGTAAGGCAGTAGAGAATGTTATCGAGACAGAAGATGGCGATGATGTAGCCTGCCAACACGTGAAAGATTTGTTAGAGTTTGCCAGAAGGATGACGCAACACAGCGATGGCGCGGACCAAGATGGCGCCGGTGATACAGATGGGAGTTTATCGGAGCTCACGTGTTTAAAGAAACAGTACGCCGAACTGCACCGTAATTTCGAGATGTCTACCAGTATGCTGCGGAACGAAATCCAGAACGTGAGTCTGAATGTTTCTGATGTTTCAAGCTCCCCTGTTTCAGAAGTCACCATTAGACGGGATTTCAAGATTAATGGCCAAATAGGGGAATGGGGACAGAAAGATAAACTGTCATACAACAATTTGGTACACCAGATTGAGGCTGGAATAAATAGAGAACACAGAGTCTGAAATTATTGATGCAGTGATCAGAGCAAGCAGTCCAGGTATGAGCCTGTGTGATATGCTGGAAATTAAAACAGACTTAACCTTTTCAAACTATGTTCTATTCTGAAAGGCCATTATAAGGAGGAAAGCCCAACCGACTTGTATCATAGATTAATAAACATCACTCAGGAGAGCCGTGAGTCACCACAAAATTTCCTCTTTCAAGCTATTGAATTAAAAAAAAGACTTTTAGCTGCTGCTTGAGAACCGGAGGGAGAAGAATTATACAGCCCTACCCTCATACAGAAAAGATTTGTACGGGCGCTGGGGACAGGTTTGTCAAACAATCACATAAAATATCAGCTTAAGGCCTGCCTTGATGATCCTTCAGTCACAGATGTTCTCATCACAAAGATGAATGAAGCAGCAAGCCTAGAGTCGGAAAGACAGCAAAAATTAAAAAGACTGCCCATGTAAAGGAGACTAAAGTCATTGAGATCCAAGCAGAATCACATCAGAACCAAGAAAGACCCTGAGCTCTGTGGGGCTGTCAAGTAGCTGAAAGAGGAGATCGAAGAAATGAGGAAGGTGATGGCTACCTACCGTTCTATTCAGCCACGAGAAAGAAAGCGAGGATGCCGTATATGTCAGGAACAAGGTAGAGGTGACCAGTGTGACCATTGTTTTAAATGTGGACAAAGTGGACATCTTTCCAGAGGGTGCAGGGGACCGCTTACAAGAAAGAAAGGGGACAATTAAAAGACTGTACGGCAGTAACAGCTCACACTACATCATCACAGTCGCTAAAATATCAAAGTATGCTCCTGTGCAGAGGTGGCAAAAGTACACACATCCTTTACTTAAGTACAGATACTCGGGTAAAAGTTGAAGTACTGATTAAACTTTTTTACTCAAGTGAAAGTAAAGAAGTCTTGGCTCTGACATGTACTTAAGTAAAAAGTAGTTTGTGTCGCCATTATGAGGGAAAAACCCACAAAACGCCACCTAGAGGGTTAATTGTGTAAAACATGGCGGATTTTGTGTTTGATTTGAGACTTGGCGCATAAATAAAAAAAATAAAACAAAAGTTTACTGATTAAAAATATTTTTATCTGGAGTTTATTTATTTATTTTTTATCTAAGTAAAGAAAGGACGTCGTGGATAAATGTATTTTTTTTCGAAGGTTTTAATCTCCCCTCTTTTATATTTAGTTATTTATTTATGTATTTACATTTTTTATAAAAATGGTAAAAACAGAAATGTGCGCTGAATTGATAGCGCGTTAATAACATTTAGTGCCGTTTACAATATATATATATATATATATATATATATATATATATATATATATATATATATATATATATATATATATATATTAATACAAAACGAATTAAAAATGTTGTTACCGAATGAATGTGTTCAGGCTGAAGATCCACATATAGAACACAATCAGAGAAAAGATGATGATGATCATGAATGTGTCTGTTCTCAGTCATGTTCTCATCACTGACTCCCTCTGTCTCATCCACATTAACCCCAAACTTCTCACTGCCTTTTGCCTGCTGATTCTTATCTTCGTAAAGATTGAGAGTCAGGACTTTATACACCAGTGGATTGAAAAAGATGCACAGTGACAGGAAATCGGTTGTTCGGCTGAAATCGGCGCGCAGTGAAAATAACTATTTTTCACCAAATCAATGGATTAAAACTAAAGTAACGAGCCGGTTTTGAAAATGTAAGAAGTAAAAAGTACAGATATTTGTGTAAAAATGTAATGAGTAAAAGTAAAAAGTTGTCTAAAAAATAAATAGTGGAGTAAAGTACTGATACCAGAAAAATCTACTTAAGTACAGTAACGAAGTATTTGTACTCCGTTACTTCCCACCTCTCCTCCTGTGTGACAGCATTAAGCAACTGCAAGACAGAGAAACAGCAAAGCGGAAGGAGAGTAATTTGAGAAGTGTGTGGTAAATTGTTTTCCTAATGGAGTGCCAACACAAGCACTATGGGTTATGGGGTCACAAGTGGGTCTCATACATGAAAAGTGGAGAAAAGAACACATCCCACACACCATGCCATGTAGCCTTGAAGAGATCCTAGGTCCAGGAAGTCTCACCGGTCGGGCAGTAAATCAAACAGTCATTCCGTTTGAAACCTGGGTGGAACTGACATTCAAACTGGGAACAGACAAAGCCACACTGCTGGAATTGGAGGTACCTGTCTTAGTTTCTAATGAGGATGGGGTAGCAGATGAAACAATTATCGCTTACAATGTCATTAAGTATCTTCGGAACAACGGTGTTGAACAGCCTAATGGAGTAACAACCACAGCCATGAGTACTGCCCTGTTCTGTGACTGCAAGAAAGCAGAGGTTCTACTTACCTTAGTGAGAAGCAAAGATGAGGAGTACAGCGATGGAGTGGTGAGAGCAGGGAAGTCACTAACAAAGATTCCAGCCAAACAGGCTACAGCTGTAAAATGTTGCATCAAAACAGGTCCTATATTGTCTGACCAGAATGCCTTGTTTGTACCAGATGAGTGCACACGGTGGGCAGACGGACTGAGGGTAGAAAATATTGTTCGCCTTCAGAAAGGAACGTGTAATACCACTACATTCACCACACAAGGCCCGCTCCTCAAAGACAGTAAACAAGCTAACCAATGTTCAGAAAATGATGAGATGGTACCAACCCAAACGAAAGACCTATGGAACCCTCCTGTTCGCATTGAACATTTAACATCTGAACAGCAACGGAGAGTAAAACAGCTTTTGAAAGAGGAGAGTAATGCTTTTGCCCATGATGATGGCGATGTTGGATGTATTCCGTCCCTTCAGCTACAAATCCGCCTCCATGACATCACACCTGTGAAGCACACATACATGTCGGTCCTGAAGCCACTACATAAAGAGGTTAAAGAATATTTGGAGGAGTTGTTGAATAAGGGATAGATCACTAGCTCGAAGTCACCGTATTCTTCACTGGTAGTATGTGTGTGTAAGAAGGATAGAACGCTCTGCCTCTGCTGTCACTACCGGGAGTTAAATAAGCAATCCATTCCAGACAGACACTCAATACCCAGAATACAAGACATGCTTCACAGCTTGGTGGGCAGCACCTGGTTTTCAGTTCTCGAGCAAAGTAAAGCTTATCACCAGGGGTTTGTAGAGAAATCCAGCCGACCTCTCACTGCGTTCATAACTCCGTGGGGATTATATGAATGGGTAAGAGTACCATTTGGATTGTTCAACGCACCGGCTGAATTCCAAAGGAGCATCGAGGAGTGCCTGAGAGAACTGCGGTATGAGGTGTGTCAGCCTTACCTAGAGGATAATTTAGCCCATTCGAAAACATTTGATGATCATCTCCAGGATCTAAGAAGGGTATTGCAGTGTTACCAGAAGCATAGTGTTAAGCTCACGCCTAGAAAATGCGAAGTGTTCCAGAATTGGGTACGATTTCTAGGGAGGTTGGTGACTAAAGATGGGTACACAATGGACCCTGCTGACATTGCTCCGGTCCAAGCCCTAAAAGAGAGGACTCCTAAAACAGTTGGAGAAGTAAGGAAGTTACTAGGATTTCTCTCCTACTACCGGTTATACATCAAGAACTTCTGCCGCAGGGCTGCGGCACTTTATATGCTGCTCACTGATACAACGACACCAAAAACAAAAGTACAGCTGAAGCAGAAGGGCAAGGGAAAACGTCGCCAAGGACAGCTTGCATCATCGCATCATCTCACATGGACTAATGAGCATCAAAAGGTCCTCTGCGAGTTAGTGGACTGCTTGTCCAACCCACCCGTGTTGGGCTATTCATGTCTGAATAAACCATTTGTACTACACTGTGATGCTTCAAAAGAAGGCCTCGGTGCAGTGTTATATCAACGGCAAGGAGGCAAGTTAGTGGTAATAGCTTATGGATCAAGACCCCTAACTGCTTCTGAGAAAAACTACCACCTGCATTCAGGAAAGTTGGAGTTCTTGGCCATGAAGTGGGTGATCTGTGAGCGGTTTAGAGATTATTTGTACTATGCACCATCCTTTATTGTGTACACAGAAAATAACCCTCTCACATATGTGTTGACAACAGCCAAGCTCAATGCAACCACATACAGATGGGTAGCCGAACTTGCCGATTTTTGATTCGCCATTAAATACTGTCCAGGAAAGTTGAATAGGGATGTCGATGGTCTCTCGCGCATGCCATTGTCAATGGAACAGTACATGGGAACCTGCTCAGAGGAGGTACAACCTGAAATTATGGTCAGTATATCCCAGTCAGTGATGGTACAAAAACAGGAGAGAGGCCTGTGGTTGTGTCCACTCACCATTACATCAGCACTGGCAGTAGGACAGGAGGAGGAGTTGCTCCAATCAGATGCAGAGATCCCTAAGGAAGTCCTGAGAAATGTCCAAGAAGACGATCCTGAAATAAAATAAATTTTGATGTGTCTTAAGTCAAAATCCCGACACATAAGCAGGAGCCATGGCAAAGAGGCTCGGGGACTGTCAAGGGAAATAAACAGACTGTACTTGGATGTACATGGTCTTTTGTTCTGGAGAACAGCAACCCGTCATCAGCCGGTCCTGCCAAAAATATATCATGCGCTTGTTTATAAGAAACTACATGAAGACATGGGCAATCTCAGAGCCGAACGAGTGATGAACTTGATCAGGGATAGATTTTATTGGCCTCGCATGCAAAAGAAAGTGGAACACCACATCACACGTGTTTGCAGTTCTCTGAGAAACAGGCATCCGAACAGGGTAACCCGAGCTCCTCTGACTAATATTACTACAACCTATCCGTTTCAGCTGGTCTCCATTGATTTTTTACATCTAGAGAAGTGTAAAGGAGGTTATGAATACATTTTAGTTGTAATGGACCACTTTACACGGTTCGCTCAAGCGTATGCATGTAGAAACAAGAGTGCCAAGACAGCTGCGGAGAAGGTGTTCGGTGACTGTTTTGAATTTTGGTTTCCCAACAAAACTGCACCACGACCAAGGAAGGGAATTCGACAATAAGCTGTTTGCTAAATTACCAGAGTACAGTGGTGTGCAAGCTTCCCATACAACCCCATATCACCCACAGGGAAACTGACAAGTTAAGTGGTTTAACCGAACATTGCTTGCAATGCTGGGAGCCTTACCCGAGACCGCCAGAACCGACTGGAAGACATCACTCGCAAAGGTTGTGAATGCATACAACTGCACAAGAAATAAGGCGAAAGGGGTTCGCACCATACTACCTTCTGTTCGGCCGTATCCCAAGATTGCCTATTGATGTTATGTTTGGTATACAAGCACAGGACCAAAACTCCTCTTACGATGACTATGCTGAGAGCTGGAGGAAGAAAATGATTGATGCATATGAGCTAGCCTCAAGAATATCCAACAAGGTGAAAGTGAGAGGAAAAGCTTTATATGACAAGAAAGTGCACGGAGCTGAATTTTTTCCTGGTAACAAAGTATTGATCCCTAGTTTTAAGGAGAGAAGTGGACCTGGAAAACTCAGACCATTTTGGGAAGAGCAAATTTATGTGGTCACCCAGAGGAAGCAGATAGACCAGTATATGAAGTCCTACCTGAAAATGGGAAAGGAAAAACAATAATACTCCACAGAAACCTGTTGTTACTGTGTGACTACTTACCTGTAGAAACAGAACACCGACCCGGAGGATCGGAAGAAAATAACAAGAAGAAAAGCATGCAGAGGAAACCCTCAAAACGGGAAAATCTGATGCACTGTGACAGCTCAGATGATGATGATGATGTTTAGGGAAGTCTGGTAGGAATGCCAATCGGCAGAGAGTGTCGAGAGTACAGCTGCTGTCAACAGTCAGAACCACTAGAATCGCATCCAGAGGATACAGCGATGCTGAACAGTGCAGAGTCAGAGGGAGAAGAGAAGAGGTTGTAGAAACCGATGAAGCTAAAAAAGATTGACTCAGAGATTTCTTCGCAACTAGTCTGCAAAGAGTATATCCTTTGAGAAACAGGAAAGCAAAAAAAAATGTTCAGTTACAACACCCTCGGTCAGCCTAGTATTGTGGATGTTTAAAATGCTGAGTCGAATTAGACAAAATTGGTGTTAGTTACAGTGTTAATTGCACTTTAGTTCTACAAGGTTAACCAGTTAAGTTCAAAGAAAAAATAGCATAAATAATTTGTTTCTGTGTTTTATCAATGTTCAGTTAATAAGTACATTCCAGAAAAATAACACAGATAATGTAGATTGTTTCCATGGTGTAAGGGTAATTTCCTTTAGTGAAAGTACAGATTCCTGTTGATGAACAGTGATGGTGGCAGAAGATCATGGTGCACAATGATGTTTGCAGTAGCCAGGTCAAGAATCCCTAAAAGAGTGAGAGAAGAAGAGTGAATAACGCGAGAGTGATTTGTTGTGTGCGAAAAACGTGTTGGGGAATGGTATTCACATCTTGAGATGTGCTGTGGAGAGATCTGTCTCGATTACCAAATATGTTGGCTGAATAAAGAGAGAACCCAAATCAACCACATGCTTGTTATCTTCTTCAAGTGTGCTACACAAACCGTAGTCCAAAACACGGAATGCGGAACAATAATGAGGTTTCTGAAACTGTAAAAATAGATAATATCTCTGCATAAAAATGCATCTTTCACTTTATGTACACAATTTGTTGTAACATGAAATCAAACCTTTAAACGTAAAAAACGTTCATATGCAGTCGATTAAGTGTGTTTGTGCAACATTTTGACATATTTGCAAAGGTTATTTCTAGCAAAGTGTAATAAACGTAGAGATGACAAAACATACAGATGTAATTTGCTTAAATATGATTCATATAGTCGATCTTACAATGATTCAAGTTACAAATATTTGCTCAGATTTGTTTACCAGAGAAATCCTATAAACGTTTAGTAACCATTCATGCTTGTTTGAAAGTTAGCATAGTAGCAAAGTAAAAAGTTTTTAAAATAAACAAACACGCAATCTGTAAATCATGATGCACATAGTCAGTTGACAGTGAATCTTAAAATGATGAAGTTACTCAATATTTCTTTTTTTATACAAGGCAGGAAATAGTTAATTCGCCCATAACTGCAGTCACGACAAAACTAAAATATATATTTAATCAATGATTTTGATATAATCAACTGATTAATTTATAAAAATAGTTGATGCTTAAGTGTAAATCATTTATAAATATAGAAAATATCATACCTTGTAAAATCTTCACATCTTTTCATCCAAATCTTTCTTGTTGCTAAGTCAGCAAATATTCCACCAACTTAATGCCATTACAGGTTTTTTTCGACTGGAAGGAGCATGCACAAATATGAAAGAGTAATATGGAACAATAATAGTAATTTATTAGCATTTTAAATATATATTATTTGAATTGTTTGCTTAATTTCAATTAGTGGCAAAAGATTACATTGAAAATAACAGTTCTTTCAAAATTATTTAAAATTTGTTTAATATTAGAAAATCAAGTGGCAAACAAACAAAAAAAAATTTTTAAATCCTAAGAGTTTTTTTTTCCAGAGCTCTGCTATGTTACAGTTTAATGACAAGCACAAAGAAGAGCCTGAAAAATGTAATTCCCCTGCATTTACATATATGCATTTGGTAGATCTACATCCAACAGCAGAGATACCCAAGATAGGAGTGTATCAATGTTGAATAGTACTATGAGCAAATTCTACATTAACAGCTATGTGACACTAGTTTCAGATAGTAAGTAATTCCATAACTCAACATCAGTTATCTCATATAATATGTTGTAGTTTAATGTATCATGAATGGTGTTACTGTCAGGGATTCCCCTGCCACACCTCCTTCATTCTGCCGCTATCTCGGCTGCTCCCGGCCTTAATCTCAAACACCTGTAACTCGTTAACTGCTTTACTCCAGAGTTCTTCCGAACGAGCCGCTCCGCTTCAGAGTCCCTCCGAGCGCGCCGCTCCACTTCAGGGTTCCGCTGAGGGTGCCACTCCGCTTCAAGGTTCTGCCGAGGGTGCCGCTCCGCTCCTGTGTTTCGCCGAGGGTGCCGCTCCGCTTCAGGGTTCCACCGAGGGTGCCGCTCCGCTTCAGGGTCCTGCCAAGGGTGCGCTCCGCTTCAAGGTTCCGCGAGGGTGCCACTCCGCTCCTGTGCTCCGCCGAGGGTGGCGGGTTCAAGCTCCTCTCAAGGGGATGTCTCGCCTTCCAGTTCCTCTCAAGGCGACGTCTCGCCTCCAAGTCCCGCTGAAGGTGACATCACGCCTCTAAATGCCCCTGAGGACGAAGTCATGCTTCATGGTATCACTGAAGGGTCGTCTCCAAACCTCCTCAGAGGGCGTTACTCCGCCCCTGGACTCGGCAGAGGGCGTTTCCCAGCTTCTGATCTCCATGAAGGGCATTGCTCTGTCTGTTGCTCGGCCTTTGAACCCCGCCAAGGACGTTGCTCGGTCTCGGGACTCCGCCGGGGACGTCGCTCGGTCTCTGATCTCTGCCGAGGGCGTCTCTCTGCCTTCAATTTCCGCCGAGGATGTCACTCCACCTCTGGACTCCACCGCGGGCAACGTTTTTCTCCCGAACTTCACCAAAAGTGTCACTCGGCCTTCGTTCCCCGCTGAGAACATTACTCGGCCTCTGTACTCTGCCATGGCCATCGCTCGGCCTCTGGATGCCGCCTCGGACGTTGCTCGGGCCTAGGCTGAGCGACCTCCTCGGCGGGCGTCGCTCCGCTCCAGACCTTCGTGTTGGGCCGAAGCTCTTGCCGTCTGTTATTGAACGTTATGCTGGCAGAACTCGAGACTGTCTCTCCTTTCATGTGGACCGTGCCTCTTCCCTGGCGCACCACAGATATTACGACAACGCTTCGGTTGCCGGTTTGGACTGTGTGGATCTCGCCTCTTTCCAGGTGTACCACGGATAACTCCTCAGTGCTTTGGGTTCAGGTTCTGACATTGTGGACCTCGCCTCTTCAGGGCGTACCACGGATATACCTACCTGTTTCACGTTCATCTCACTCACCTGCCCGGCTCGCGGTTATGTCTTTAATAAACCCCGCTCTACCTGCTACTTTCTCCCAGCCTGACAGTTACACAGTATATTTAGGTTAATTTATCCTACATATGTATAGAAACATTAGATAGTAAGTAATAAATACTTTTTCCATGCTTGTACATATACAGTCCTTTATTACATATGTTTCAAGCAACCAATAAAACATTTTAACAAAGACTAAGCCATGCCTTATTTATAGTCCTGGCCAATCACACTCACACCATCCACAGTCATAAAACATTCATGGAAAGCTTCTGCAGCATGAACAAGAGTACTTTAAACATTCTAAATGCGTTATTTATAGATAAGAATATTAGTTACAAGACACTTTGGCACCCTGGTCTTTTAGAGAACAGATTTAACATTAGAATATCGATACATAATTGAACAAGCAGTTTGTACAGTTTTTGATTAATCATTAATAAATATCAACAATATATTCATTGAAATTCTGCTCCTGCAAATACAAAACAACTCTCTTTTTTAGTCCAAAGGCCCAACAAAATTACACTTTATGTACGTTCAAAGTATTTTCAATACAATACATTTTTAATGGCGGGAAGGTTTCCTAAAAATATTTTCTAAATGCTATATACAGTGCCTCCAGAAGTATTCTGCCTGAGTGATTACATCTCTTTTTGCTGGATTGCAACATCAAATGACTCTCTCCAGAAATAAAATAAGTATTATAAACTATTTGCACATCCTCAGAATAAGTATTTAAAAAAAACTAAAAATTAAATGCATGATTAATAAACATTCACCCCTTGTTCTTTTAACTCACTAGTTAAACAATGTGTTCATTTTAAATTCACCTATAGCCAATTTTTTGCTTGCACAATAAATATGATTTCGGGAGATCACATTTTTTGTCATGAATACCAGGGAGCTGCCAATGAAATTTCAAGATGAAGTTGCAAGAAGAAAACAAGTCTGTTGAGTTTAAAAATAAGTGTTTTGGTCTAAAGCCAAACTGTAATGCTTTGCTCAAACCAAATACAATCCAACCCCATAAAAAAATCTGATATATGACCATATATGAACATATATAAAATGATAGTTAATACATAAACATATATGAACATATTTGTTGTTTCTCCATTTTAAGAAATGGGAGAACACTTTTCTAGAGGAACACAAAGAGAACTAAAGAACCACAAGGGATCAAGTCTTTATGTTTGTTATGGTTATTTTCTTCTATTTATTTCATTATTTATCTAGAATATAACAAAGTATGTAGCAAGTCAGTTTTGCATAATATTCACAATATCAGTGGTGCAACATTTTACTAAATGTTGCACCACTGAAGTTGCAAGAAATGTGAAAAGTTGACTTCAATGTGAATTTCTTACACTAGTGATACAATCAGTTTATTGTTAATTTATTTATACAATGAAGACTCAAATCTATTATTTTGTAGCACAATATAGTAATTAATTATCTAAGAAAAGGAGACAATAAAAGAAAAAGAAAAATGTGTAAGTTTTCTGAAGAACATATTTTGCATAATAGGCTCCCAGGGGTCCACATTAAACGTAGGTGGATTGGTGGAAACCACCAAAAGAAATTTAACGGTGGGATTTACAGTACATACAATAGCACATAACGCTTTACATAATACCCAGGGTAATGTAGTCATGTGAATATAGTATGCTCTGAAATTTACTGTAGTAGAAAAGCATAAGACTGTATGAGCACTTTCTATATATGCTGATCCATACAGCCCTGAAAGGTCAAAGCTTCCAGTATTATTTTTGCTAGTTATTCATCAAATGCAAACATACTGCTGTGTGTTAACTGCAGATAGTCCATATGTTTATTCGCCAACATCAGTTAGTCAGATGGTGTATAACTACTCGGTTGCTGTAACAGAATCCCTAAATATTCAGCTATAGCTTCATTTTTTAGCTAACTTTCCTAAATCAGTAGCTCCAATAATACTACTGACTGTCTTCTGGCCCAACAGGAGCATTAGCATGGCAGCTCTTTAAATCCACATGGCAAGTTAAAGCCATGCTTTCTGTTGGCCAACGTGTGTAAGTAATCACTTACATAAAATATTCACCAGCTTATTTTCTAATTGACCTTTGCTGAAAATGTGTGCTGCTGAGGCTATTTTAAAACCTGAACATTTTCGCCTCTTCTCCAGCTGCGACTTTCAGCTATAGCCTCAAAGAAAATGAAGTCAAAAGACTATCACACTTCATTTATGTCAAGTGATCTTGGGAATTTTTTTTAAATAACCCCTGAATAGGCATTCGAGAGTTGACATATTGTCATTGAGCAGATATACAGACACAGAGATCATCATGAGCAGTTTTGGAAATATCTAATTGCAGCTGTGTTTTTTTATTTTTTATTTTATTTTATGTGCACTAAAGGGCTAATACCAGGGTTTTCATTTTTTTCCAATGACTGCATAGACATTCTCTCTTTTACTTTCCCAATCTGTGAAACATATAGAAATTATTTTCTAACCCTGATACACTGTCTGCACTTAACACTTGAACTTGGAGATTCTGATTATTTGCTTATTGTTGTACAGAAAAAAATGCTTAAACTGTCCCAATATTGTCTAAAAAACTGCAGCTCTGTCAATTCTGTCATTCACTGTCTAATTAGATAATTCTCCCACAGTGAAAATGTTCATAGACTTCACATGGGGCTTTCTGATTCCACTCCCAACAGCAACAGGCATCTATTACTACTTGTTGTAGTTAACAGGTTTGTCCAATGGGTAATATAATTTTTCTAGTAAAATATAAATGGGGCAGTAGCAAATTACTAGGGCTGTAACTAACGATTATTTTGATAATCAATTAACCGGTTATTAAACATTGTTGTAAACATTTTTTTTTTTTTCTTGTCGTTTTTTTTTTTTCGATTAATCAGCAAAATGTTATTATTTTTTTTACATCCACTTATTTTTGCTTATTATAACTATATAAAACTCAAATCATGGTATTAATGTATAAAAGTGTACTTAAAAAATCCAAAACATTTAACTATATCAAGTTTAACTATTTTTTAATTTAGACATTTTAAAGCTTAAAGTGGCTGCTTATTGAGATGTGCATGGGGGATTTCTTCTTCTTCTTCTTCTTCTTCTTTTCTTCTTTTTCTTCTTTCTGCTGCTCCCATTAGGGGTCACCACAGCTAATCACTCGTCTCCATACCACTCTGTCTTTATATCTGCCTCTTTCACACCATCTACCTGCATGTCTTCTTTTACCACATCCATAAACCTCCCCCTTGGCCTCCTGTTTTTCTCCTTTCTGGTGGCTCCATCCTCAGCATTCTTCTTACTATATAGCCCATGTCCCTCCTTGCACATGTCGAAACCATCTCAACCGTGCCTCACTCACTTTGTCCCCGAAACGTTCTACATGTGCTGTCTCTTTAATGAACTAATTTCTAATCCTGTCAATCCTCATCACTCCCAATGAAAACCTCAGCATCTTTAACTCTGCATGGGGGATTTCTCCTTTGCACACATTCACTCAAGCTTGGTCGTTTCTTTCTGTTAACAGCATTTGAGTATGCAAGGTAAAGCAATTTGTGTAAATCAACATTTGTATTGTAGTTTGCAAATAGCAAGCTGACATCTATGCTTAAAAAACCTATATAAAATATAATACAACATTGTATTGAAAATTAAAAACAAAAAAACATGTTTTGTTAATTTGTGAAGATATAGCATCTATAATATATAATCAATTAAGTTGTGTATAATAATTTAATTATATATGCATAAATATACAAACATTGTAAACAAGCATTTGAACGTAGTAAAGCCGCAGTTATTCACGTTTGAAAACAGATAAGTTAACTGTTGTAATAGATATATGCTATAAAAAAGAGACTGGAACGGAGAAATGCAGCGAACTAACAGGCTTGATAAAAAAAAAAAAAAAGGAAAAAAAAGGAAATGCATTGGTGTTCAATTGCATAATAATTTGCTGAAAACCTCAACGGTGACAAAAAATGTAATTGTTCACTGCTGCTCTTATTTACTGCTTTTAGATTAAGTGTTCGTTTTGCACCGGTTTAATTGAATCCATCACTATGTCACGAGCGAGGTGATTGAGCGAGTCGAGACAGAACAATCTAGTCTAATCTATTGCGACTGTCCCAAAGCTGGCAAATAGTTTACTCAATGGCACTTCATTAAATTATACCATTTTCACATGATGAGAATTATACAGTTTTTGTTTTAAGTGCTGATGTTTTGTGATACCAGTGTGTTTTCTTCTCTTGTGCTTGTGCATCACTGTGGTACCTCCATTCTACACAAGCTCCGTTTGCATAACTTCCAGGTACAGATTTCTTTGCGTTTCGGTTGTGTTTAATATACAATAAAATGCTCTCATACCTTAAATGACTTGGGACGCACACTTTTACCTGCCGCGCGGTGGACCCTGTATTGCCCGCCATTTTCCCAATTAGCTATGTTAGTAGCCCAACTAATCGATAACAGCCTTTAATGACAATAAATTTCATTATCGGTTATTATAGATTTTATCTATTAGTTGTTGCAGTCCTACTAATTACTAAATCTTTTTTTTTCAAATATCAGTGTTTTTAATTGTTGATTACACAAAAAAAATGATTAAAAACTTGTTTCTTTCAGCACTTTTTTTATGCTTTGAATGAGGACTTAATGAATATTAGGCATTGATGAATGTTTTTTACATGATGCTCCTCTTGCTCCTATGGAAAAGCCACCCCTGTCGTTCTGTATATGATGTCAGAGTAGCAGTTTATCTTTAGTGCGCATGAGATATTTTCAGGACTGAGAATGGATTAAGAAATTGATCACAAAGGTGACCAGGCATGAAGAAAGAGACTCGTCAGGTTGCTCATCCCCTTGAAGTGTCCCTGTTCTCTTTTTGGCACAAGCACCCATGCTCAAGTCTTAATATCTCGCCTGTATTGCCATATTACATTTCAGCAGACTCTCAAGATCAATAAAGTGACAGAAGGCTGTATGTCTATTCGCAGCTATAATTATTTGAGGCTGATATGATTAGGGATATAATGTTTTTTAAGCAGAAATTGTTTAGATTTTGTCCAGAGTCTCCAAGCTCTTTCATGCAGAATGACACAAAAAAGCATTCAGTCGATAAAACGGAATCATATTTTAAGTTGTTGAGGCAGAAATATATACCTTTACTAGGCTTCCTTTATCATAGTCCAGGACAGAAAATGCAAAATCCAGTCAAATATGTTCCCATCAGAGTAAAATGTATGAACCAGATTTCATGATTTTATTTGCTAATGAATTTGTCTTGTTTAGGAGCTTACACTAGGGCCACAGATCTTGCTTCAAAAAGCAATCATTGCCACTGGTTGTGTGTTTGTATGTATTGTAGCTCTGTAACTCCTATACTGAATATGAATATACAGGCTGATTAGCACACTTAGTAGAGTTTTAGCAGTACTAAGCTGATGTGCCCTTCTGACTGAATATGTCCATGTCCATTTATTCACAGGTTCAACCAGGATCAAAGTCTCAGTGGGAAGGGAAGCACACAACTAATGTTAGGATCTGGTGGAAGTCTGGGAATGACAGCAGCCACAAATAAGTAAAAAAAAAAAAAAAAAAGGTAAGGTAATGAATATGTTCGTAATATCACTGTCAAAATTCTGTGATTACATCCAAACACATCATATATAATTATCTGCTTTGACTTTGTGCTAACAGTTTGGGTGTGAATAATATCTACACTTACACTCTTAAACTAATATTTTCCTTTTCTAAAATGTTAAATGTTAGTTTAAGAGTATAAGTGTAGATATTATGCACACTATTCCTGCAATATGTGATTCTTCCCCAAACTGTTAGCACAAAGTTAAAGCAAATAAATGTATATGATGTGTTTGAATGTAATCGCAGTGAATATTCTCTTAAATTGAACTAGAAGAGCCAAACCTGTTTCAGCATGACAATGCCCCTGTGCACAAAGTAAACTCTATGAAGATATGCTGTATGCAGTTTTAGGTAAAAGATCTGGAGTGGCCTGCTGTAAAGCTTTATCCTCCACCTTACTGAACAATTAAACACCATTGAAATAAATTGAAACACTGACAGCAACCCAAGCCTCTTCACCCTACATCAGTCCGTGACTTTTGTCTGAACTAGCACAAATCTCCTAAATCTAGTAAAACATCCTCCCTGAAAAGTGGAAGTTATTATAACTGGAATTATTGTGAAGTAGGATGTTCAAAAGTTAAAATGAATCTTATGGTGAGGTGTCCACAAACATTTGTCCACATGTACAATTAATGACATGCTTAACACTGACAAAGTCATGTGTCCTCCTTGTTTATTATTGTTGGTCTTTTTAGTCTATGTTTTTTTTGTGTATGATAAAATATTTAAATATTTTAGACTTATCTTTAGTTTACACCCATTCCTTTTTAAGTACCTTAGACTTTTGCGCAATACCGTACAGTATATATATACACTCAACAGAAACTTTTTGTACAGCCAATCATGTGGATGTAGCATAAAACATAATATTTTGCATTTACTATTCAAGATCTTTTAATATTCACATCACTTATCAAGATGGTTAAAAATTAGGGCTGTCAAAAATAAAAAATTTTAATTGAATTAATTTCTTGCATTTCTGTGACCATTTTTAATTAAAATATGAATAAATAAATATAAAAGAGGCAAAATTAAAACCATCAATGTCACACACATTTATTTACGACATCCTTTCCTTGCTTAGATATAAAAAAAAACTCCACTAAAAAAATTTTTTTTTCAAGTCTCAAATCAAGCACTAAAAACTGCAATAATTCTTCTTCTTCTTCTTCTTCTTCTTCTTCTTCTACTTCTTTTTCTTCTTCTACTTCTTTTCTTTTTTTATTGGTGATTCACATTCTTAAGTTAAGCATCGCCGCCATCTACTGTGGTAATAAATCAGACACTTATATTCCTATTCCCCAGACCAAAAATCCGCCATGATGCACACATCGGGCAATTAAAACCATCCGTGTAGAAACATAGCAAAAGTACCGTTCAAGTGATAAAACCCATTCTTAAATTCTTACAACATTTGCTTTTATGTAATTCAATGTCTAATAACATGATAAAAACTTCAAAAAACTTCAAAATTTAAATAAAATACAACCTACTCACCAGAGATGCATATTCATAATTTGCACCGCTTCTCAGAGGCTGTAATCCAGTGGTACTGCACGTGTTTACTGGTCACTGGGCTGTGACAAGCTAGCTAGCTTTGGGGTTGGTTGACTTGTCCTTATGATGTCTAGCTTTTCCTGAAAATGTATTTTTAAATATGTCTGAGACCAAATTAATTTCTCTTCCTCCGTAGGCATAAAAAAGTGAAATCTGATTGGACAAAAAATCCAACATACACATACACGTACTGGAAGCAGTGCAGCCAAGAGAAAAGCTACAAAATGAAAAGAATAAACTGTTGGGAATAAATTAATAATAATTTTATGGAACATATATTAGAATTTAGGTAGTAAATGTAGGTCAGTGACACTTCTGATAGTGTTTAGGCCAGCAGAGAAGGCTTTGCTGGCCCTCACCACCCACCACTGGAGTATAGTTTAACTAATAATAAACATACATTTGCATAAAGCATCCATATTTGTTCATGTCCATGTTAATTAGAGTATTTAAAACTTATTCATTTAAGTTACATTTAGAACAGATAAAATTTGCAATTAATTTGCGATTAAATATTTGAATCGATTGACAGTCCTAGTTAAAATATGATCTCACTGATAGTGCATGATTGTTGCTGCCAGAGAGATTAGTTTGAGTATTTCAAAAAATTTTAGATCTTCTGTGATTTTCGTACACACATGATGAGCATAAATCTCAGGACCCACAATATTTTAAACCATGCATATCGAGCCCCTATTCTGCCAGGCATAAATAGGAATCAAACACACAATACAGTGGAATACAGTAGGCACAGGTTTTCTGAAACTGGACTGTTGAAGATTGGAGAAATGTCACTATTGTCATTTTCAATATATTTAGTTAAGAAATAAAAAAAAAACCTTTATAATCACTCCCTTCTGTCATCAGATTTTTATTCCTGTCATCGGCTTAATTGATGTGATGTCACTTTGACATCTTATTACAACTTGTTTCTTTCTTCATTTCTTTTTTTCTCACTCGTTCTCTCTTTCCTGTCGGTTAAAAGATCAGCTAAACAGGCAAATCTGCTGATACATATAGGATTGAACTAGATGAAATCCAATTTTTTATTAGCAAAATCATTTTTTAAGCTTGGAAGAGATCATGAAGGAAGAAGGAAGGATGCTGATCTCTCAGGTCCAGCCCTTATTATCATGCAGAGGCCCTCCTCACCAAGGCAATCTGTCTAACAGCCTACTCTGAGGGCTGACAGCCAGGCCACCACAACACTCTCATCCAACACTGTTGTTCACCTCAGCTACCCAGCTTACTTTACATTTCAGTGCTGTCGAGCCATCATGAGGTATTACTGCTTTTCCTGTATTAACAGGCTAGCTCCTTGGCTGACATTGTAAATAATGTATGAGTGATAAAATGACTGTAAGCAATGAAATAGAATAAATTAGAATTAATATAGATACAGATTACTACAAAATCACAAATTTATATTAAAAAGTTAAATGTCTGTTTAATTCATACATTATTTTTTAGCACTCTGAAAGAAAAAAGCTGAGGTTATCTTCTTAACTGTTAGGCTGAATGCCTACTATACCAACAATGCCTGCTGTACCAATTAATGATGTTTGTGCTGTGATGCAGTGAAGCAGTAAACAGTGGTTTGTTGGTAGAGCTATTGAATATTTAAGAATTTTTGTTGATGGTCTTTCTGTAACCTTTTGATCTATAAGGCAATCAAATAATGATGATTTGGCCCCAAAACACCAGAAATCATACAGAGAAATTATATAAACCTAAAGAAGCACAAAAGAAATAAATCAAATTGAGAAAAATAAGAAAATAAGCTGATAGATATACAGAAATTCAGTGAGGAAAATATAACACGATCTGGCAATAAAAAAATAAGAAGTGACAGCGAAGCTCGGCATGTGTCCTTCACTACAAGAAAATTGCCTCTAGGTCTCTGCAAATCAATATGACAGAAAAGGACTGAGACCCGAAAGACAGAGGCTCTGAAATACGACAGTACGTGATATTGGATTTGAGATGGCCTGTGCATCAGCACATTTTTTTGGGGCAGCTTGCAGAAGCAGGAGGCCGCTGTAAAGCTGAAGATGGAGAGCCCACAGCAAGTCTGTACTCAGCACAAGAAAAGAGATTGTTTTGGGGCTTTGCACTTGTATAACATTTTACTAAAGACAAAAATGAACTTTACATAACTGACTAATGGGCCCCTCAAGCCCAACTCACTGGCCCCTCATGCATTAGATATGTAGCTATATCAGCTTTTCTAAGAGCACACATAAGGTTACTTAAAAATTCACTTTCCTAACTATCACACGATTTTGTAAATAGTTAAAATACAGAACATACCATATTACCATAGCGTTGTATGTTTTCTGCATATGTTTCTAAACCATGAAAAATTGACAGAACGACCCATATGGACCGTCCTTGGCTCACTCACAGGCCTGTGGTGAGGAAACGGCATGAAGGCACATCACGAGTAGGCAAAGAAATTCCGTGACGACAGTGTGGAAATCCATCCGTTCCTCCTCCTCCTTAATTCCTCCTCCACATTCTTTTCAGAAATCATTTCTCTGTTCAACTGCAGTCATTCTGATGACACCAGCTACACAGAAACCACCCACTACCATGCTAAATAATGTAAAAATAATAAGAAAGACAGAGCTGGTATTCACCATTTTCACACTTTCTTCTTTCTAGCGTATCAAATACTTTACAGAAGAAAAACATTTTGTGATTAATGATAATAGCATTGATCTATTGATTGTTTGTTTTCATAGTAGATTATATATATTGGGATATCTAAATATATATTATACAGGGACATTGTTATATGTGAATGCAGCACTATATGGATGCAAAGTCATTGTTATAACATTAGTCAAATTTCAACTTTGTTTAATTTGCAACCAATTATACAATACAATGTTAATAACACTGAAGCTGGTGAAGCACTAAATCATTTGTAGACAGCTTCAAATTTTCATACACTTTCAAGGGTTAGGGTTCCTTAAGACACCCCCCACACAGATATTTAATGCCCCTAAAAGTTATTTTCTTCTTCTGATGACTCAAAGCTAACCTTTTAAAACACTTGCAAGTTGTTTAACTATAAGACCTTGCCCTTTTGCTTCCCTGAATCCTTCCATGGTGTGTCACTCAAAGTTCCAGATTTTCTCCCTCTTTAACTGTGTTTGAATTTCAATAGTTTTTCTTTCTATTTGTTATGATGGTCTGGGTGGTGGAAAATAGATATATTTCAAATGCTTCAACTCGACCTGCTTTCTCTGGCAACTGGTGATAAACAGCTGCTTCACTTGTGACCTGCTATTGACCTGGCAAGGCAACACTGCTTTCAGCTAAATGTGGCTGGTATTTGCAACATAAGTTGCTGCAAATTCTCATGCTAAGAATATGTTGTGGTTAAAGAGCTGGTTTTCCAGTAACACTGGATATTTTTTTAATGTTGAGAGAGAGAGAGAGAGAGAGAGAGAGAGAGAGAGAGAGAGAGAGATAGAGGCTAACAGACAGACCAGATTATAAACCTGGTGAACCCCTAAAGGAAAAGCTATTTAGCAAAATTGCCTAACTAAAGAAAGAGGTTTTCAGTCCTGAGCACTAATTGGCAATTCCATAAATGAGGTACCTTGAAGAAGGCACCCAGCTGTGCTTTTCATTATTCTAGGCACTAATAAAGAACCTGGACCTCTTGACATGGCAGACCCATAATGAGACCAAAAATTCAGGAACCCTTATGGGAGACCAATCACTGCTTTATAGGTCATTAATAACACTTCAGTAGAATTTATAACAGTCTATTCTAATTAGGGTTAATATAAACATGAATTATTTTTTTACCATGTTACAGCTACATATTTCTTATTAAATGTGTGTTCAGAAATGGTTTCTGATTTGAAAGAAAAATTAAAGAAAAATGCATAGTAATGATATCACCACTTCAGCAAATAAGAAAGAGACAGATGGACGTAAGTGCAGGTTTGGTCAGGTGATCAGCAAATAAGCATATACTAGAAAAGACTAGACTTTAAACAAGTAAATGTAAAGCAGGCTTTGGTCAAACAGTAATAATGATAGGCCAATAACAAAGCCTGGAGTTTGGAAATTGAATATTATATCAAGACTCCTCAAATTAACACTGAGTGTTGGAGATAAAGGCAATACTGGAACTGCAAAAGTCTCACTTACTTGTGTTTGTAATATTGTAATGACTGGTCTTGTAAAGGATCAAAATAAAAAAGCAACAAAAATCTATTAGATATGTTTCAATCTGTTTCAGCTTCAGCTTTAACTTGTCTTTAAACGGGTTAACTAATACAAGCAGAAGTATTTTCAACACATTAGATGTACCGTTGAGCTCCTCCGTCAACAAGTGGTAAGAATTGGGCACTTGACTGATATAAACAAACTGGACATACCTCCAAAATTGAAGTACAAGATATCTAGTAAATTTTATACAACTATAACAAAATGCTAAAATAAAAAGGCAGCAAGAAAAAATGCCTTGAATAAAAATTTCTTAGCAGTTATAACATTTTGAGCTTGAAAAAGTCTATGAGAAGATATTTTAGTCAATTTTAAGCATTTATTTCTAGAAATAAAGCTACAGTTTCTTTTGTCAATTGAATAAGAAACAATAATCTAGATGTGTTAAATATTTTTATATTGGGTTCACTGTAATCTTGTATTTGGAAATACAAAACATTTAATTATATTCAAGATTCTTGTAAATATACTCAAGTTTCTTTGGGCATTAATTGTGTAATTGTTTGATTATTGTAAGCCTGTATCAAACTGGGATCAGATTATAATACTAGTTTTAACACTAGTTTTACCCATTCAGTCAGGCGCCTCTAGAGCTTTTTTCTTTGAATAAAATAAATAAATAACATAAGTAATATAAATAACAACATAATTTTGATTAATGATTATCCTGTATCTGCCTCCTCCCTTCCAAAAATATAATCGTCTCATGTAGTGATGCTATCTGGGATACAGCAGTAAAAAGGCAGCCGACTCTTGCTGTCAAGAAGTAAAAATAGCCACAAGTACACAGAACAATATGCTATAAAGCAGGGGTCACCAACATGGAGCCCGCGGGCACCAAGTCCCCCACAAGGACCACATGAGTCGCCCGCAGGCCTTTTCTAAAAATAGATCACTATAGCGCCACTTACCATTGAGCTGCATCTACATTTTTTGTTGCTATTCTTTTTTAAATCTGTCACGGATAGACCAAGAGTCGGAAACCGGAGTATGGTTAAACACCTTGTCTTTATTTAGTATGAATATATACAAGGCAGAGGCTTGAGGAGAAGTATGAACCGGAGAGCGGGTAGGATCCGTAATGCAGGTAGGATCCGTAATGCGGGTAGTGCAGGGGTGATTGCCAATGTGAACCGTTAAAGGCAAACCTATCTTCAGCGCTTCTTTCGAAGCAGAGACAGGAGCATGGAAATACGGGGAATACTGGTGGTAGGAAGTCCGGTAGCTCTCTTATGGCAACAAGTAGATCCGACAGTAAGAGAGGTGAAATCGGGACCTTCTAAAGGAGAAAGGTAATGGGGAACAGGTGGAGGTGATTAGAATCCCTGACAAAATCACACTTGCATTGGTGTGAATTTAAAAATGACAATATTAAAATATAGATGACTAGATATAGATGTATATCATTAATTATTAATAAAAACATATAATTAAAGGTAAATTGAGAATTTTTAATTGTAAGTACAGAATCTGCAACACATCAAACCATGACCAAGACAGTAGAGAAGAAGAATCTGAGGCTAGTATGAGCATAAACCAGTGGCGGGTCGTCAGGGCCTGCAAGCCCTTCTCTGCTGTCCTAAACTTTATCAGAATCACTGTTGTTTTAATATATATTTTTCTATGGTTATGTATTAAATTATTCCCAATAGTCTTGTGAAAATTCCTTATTTCTTAATTCTTCTCTTTTGTGTGCGGTGCTCCTGCTGCACCACAGAGTGAAAATTTACCAGATATAAGAGGTAGTTTCTATAGATTTCTAGATTTAAGCCATCACATCTCATGTTGCTATAAGTCCAGCACTCTGAGCTATTTTAACCATAAACTCTATGTTGTCTGAAACTGTTGCAATTTTACATACATTGATTGGATGGTCAGAGTGCGCTGGTCAGATTTCGAACCTGCATCTGCTGCAAAGTGTACAAGCTAAAATATATTTGTGTGGATTAAATAGCTGTTTTTTATTCCACAATGGCTAACAGAGGGGAAGATATTGATTTGGTAGCAGATACACTTACAAGGATATTTACAAGGTGACCCTTTTAAGAAAAGCTGGACATTGTGAGGAAAGGTAAACGAAAACAGTAAAAAAAAAAAAAAAGGTTTTACATAAACTATTTATACTTTTGCATTTTCATTCCTGTATTATTTGCACACAAATTAATTTCAGATCCACAGGAAAACTGTAATCTTCTTCTTTTGGCTGCTCCCGTTAGGGGTCGCCACAGCGGATCATCCTTCTCCACGCTACCCTGTCCTCTACATCTGCTCTCTGCTCTACATCTTTCAAATTAAACACCTGCATGTATTCCCTCACCACATCCATAAACCTCCTCCTTGGCCTTCCTCTTATCCTCGTTCTTGGCGGCTCCAACCTCAGCATACTCCAACCGATAAACCCCATGTCCCCTTCTGCACATGTCCAAACCATTTAATCGGGCCTCCCTCACCTTGTCTCCAAAACGTCCTACTTGCGCTGTCCCTCAGGAAACTGTAACGCATGGGTAAAAAATGCTCAAAAATGCATGAAACTGCTTTATGCTTTTCCTAAAGATGGTGGGCAGTGAAACTGTGGCTCCAGTAAAAGGACACTTGTTGAATTGTGTTTACTGGTGTCTTGTTTTAGTAATGCATTCATTCTCGCTCAGCGTTTTGTAGGATATTGATGGTTTGTATAATTGTGGAATCATTATAATGGTATTAAGAGGTGGATTGACTGAGGCTGAAACTGGGCAGCAGAAAATTGTTAAATTATTAAAAAAAGGTGAATTGGTTTAAAAGTTTTTAGAAGAGTTTGGAAGAGTGTTAATGAGATAAGTGTCTAAAATTGCAGGTGTTTGGGGTATTCCTAATAAAATGGACAGAGGGTATTTTAGATCTAGATTTGTTTGCTTGTTTATTCGTTTGTTTGTATGGTTGTAATTTCAATCCTATAACACCGGCCATAATACACTTCTTTTATTCCCACGAGAAGCCCAATAGTTCTCCATCATTCATTTCTAATTCGTGGTAAGACATGATGACGAGCAGGAGGCATGTAATATTATAGCTGTCTCAGGACTGGGTTTGTTTGAATGTTAGGGTTTGTGATATCGCCGCACACTCGCTTCTGTTCAAATCAATTCCCTGCGGCGTTTCATACTATTTTGGACGCACTCTTTAGTACGCTAGGATGCGGATTCGCCGTGTTTCCACCAGGCGCTTGCGTTGCGCCCCCTGGTGTCACGGTTCTGTAAGAGCTACCCAGGCAAGTTTCTCCCCCTCCTTCTCGGTGGAGCTGTGTAGTAGTATCGGAATGCGTCTCCTCCGCGACTGGTGATGTCTTTGTCGGCGGGTCTCGCGTGCTTATCGGTTGTTGCTTAGAAGCCGACCCGCCTGTTTTTTTCTCTCTCTTTTTTTTCTTTCTCCGGGAGGATGAGCAGCACCGAAAGTGATGTGGTGGAACAGGCGAGCTCTCATCCCGAATCGTCCACGAGCACCAAGAGCTCGCACCCACCGACCAGAGCATCTCCCAGAGCATCTCCCAGAGCATCACCCAGAGCGGCGAACAGGCACGCGCCACGAGTTGCGGCCAACGGCGTGCACGACATCGAGGACCGCATTTTACGCATGACGGGCTACTATGGCTATTACCCGGGATATTCCAGCCACAGGAGTAAGTAACATGTCTGACATGAGAACCACGCTGGGCAGATCGTGCTGCTGGTAATAAGGCTGGCTCTTGCCTTCGCAAACGCATTGGCATATGATGGCACTGACGGCAAGCTTGATCCAATGGAGCGTTCACGATTTGCCATTTAATTTACAATTGTGTAGCGCGTACATGTGTGTGTGGGAGGCTTTTCCACTTAAAACCTGATGGATTCCAAACCCACAATGTACCCACCACATGGTGTGCTCTGGAGGTAGGCAGCACAAGCCATAACTTCCAGCAAAACTTTGGATGCAATGCATATGATATGCACTAGAATACATGTTACTTGAGCACACCGTGTACCAAACATAGTATTTTCATGCACCCCTTACAACTAAGTAGCTTATTAAAACCTCGTTCCTTTGTGTTTGAGTGTGTGCATGTTAGGAAAAATACACAAATATGCAAGACTAGGGGGGTCTTTAGGAGCAGAGCTTGGAACCTGTTCAAAAACAGTAGTTCCAGGATGCATATGTGTTTATGGTTATTTTATTTATTTGATTAAGTTAAAGGTTGGAAACCCCATTACTGTTAAATGATTAAAATGATGCTCGTTTGAAGGGCATTCATACAGTTCTGTTACATCTAGATATTTGATTGGTTCCTTGAATGAACCATCAATAACTACCTCAATACCTCAAAGACAGGGCTGTAAATAATGTCAGCTGGTCATTGTTTTAACTAATTGGAAAGCCGTTTCATTCAGATATAATGGTATTAGTGTACCATTGTACTTTTAATAATGAAACCAATCTGTTCGATGTGCATTTCATTTTACAGTTAAAGTGGTACATTGAGTTTGAGAGCATCTTTCTCTAGAATACCAGAACAACATCTAGTTCTTCATGCGTTCATTCGGTCATCCTGATCAACACTATTGTGCAAAAACATAGTGATGCATAATGCAAAATCTTTAAACCCCACCAGTGAGAAATGCATTCTTGGATGTCGTGTGTAAGAGAAGAATTACTGTTTAGTAATCCAACAATACTGCTCTGCTTCAGTGCTTATGTGCACCATAATTAAAACATTCAAAACTGACAGAATAACACAGGGCCAAGAGGAGGGTCAGAACGTCCTTGCACTGCTAGTGTCTTCTGACATAAGGAATAATGCTGCTCTGACAGCTTTATAGAGAAAAAAAACCCTGCTTTTTTTTTTTTTTGCAGACATCTTGTATATTGCTTTGGCTTTTTATTACAAGCGGAACTCAGGAAGGTAAATAAATCTTATACTACATCCAGACGATGACATCCGTATTTATCTTGTAATTATTACAGTTCATTACAACTATACCTTGATTTAAATGGTCATAGTCAAGTGCCTTCAGGTCTTTTTATTTTGAAATTACACCCACTTACCATGGCTGTTAAAATCTGAGTCGGCAGTTATATAAATAACAGAGAACGTGTGAGAAAGGCTGAGAGTGGTATGGTATTAAAAGAGTTACTGTTACTGTAAATACACAAATCTACATCTGTTTTTTACTTCTTATTGTCAAGCCAATAGTTGTATTAATGACAACTGATAAACAAAGATATAATTTTTTTCTTATAGGGCTGCATTTATGCTCAAAGTTGGTACATTGCAATTCTACCATGGCACATTTCAATAGCGATATGCAGTTTTGCCATGATTCATCAAAACAATCACAGTCGATACGAATAGACAGAATTTAAATTAATTAGATAGAACATTAAAAATTCTGGACATCAATGAAACATATTTTCATGAAAAGTCTCAGATGTCTGTGATGCAAAAAGACTAATATTAGTGGATTGGAATAGACATATTTTATTTAATACACTGATGTGTGTGTTAATGACGTAAAAAAAACTAGTATCTTGCTCCTGTGTACTTGCTCACACTCTGATTTAAGCACTGAACTAAAGGTAAAAAAAGATTATGGTGTATCTGTTTTCTTCATGTATATTAAAAAAAAAAAAAACAATAATGAAAGAATCTTTTCCTTTCAGTTTATTCTGAATTATCCCTCCAAGAAAGCAACTGGAAAATATTTTCTGTAATTAAACTATCCTTGGAAAAAAATACAGCTTCTGTGCGCTGCAACATGATGCGTTTACCCTAACATTAGGACATTGTAAGTTTAAATCCCTCTAATGTCACAGCCATCCATTGCCAGTAGCCAAGAAAACAAAACTGGCCGTGTTCTCTGGGTGGGAGAGATGGCATTACTCTTTCCCCTGTCATTCACACTGACGCTAGATAATTGTGGGTGTTTGTGAGCTAATGTATGGAGATTAAGGCAGATAGCATGAACAGCTTTTTTTTTTATATACAGTTGACATATCACGTAGGAAGCATGGATTATCATTCACCTTTCTTGGCTTGTAACTGTCCTATAATAGGCTGAGATGAACAATGGACAGGCATTGAAGATTCTGTATAGATGTCTATAACACTGTTTTTTGATTACTTTTCCTGAAGCTAAGAACCCTTAACTATCCAACGAACCCTCAAAGGGCCACTGATGAATGCTTTTTCCAAAGCATGTTCTCAGGCTCTTTCTAAATTGATTCCTCTCACACACTGCAGTGAGCCTGCAAGGAAGTTGTACAGCTGTAATTGGTTCAGGAAAAAAGTTTCAGAGAGATTTAATTACCCATAAAGTGGTTAGATATATTTGGATGTGATTTTAAGCATTTTGGCTGAATACTCTGAGTGCAGAGTCAGCCCCATCACAACACTCATATCTCCAGCTTCCTGAGACCTCCTCTCTTGGTGGACTATTTTTATCCACAAGCCTAATGGGACGCTATACAACCGGAGAGGCACTGTTAGCTGCGGACTCGCTGAGAATAGACATTGAGCAGCCTGCTGACTCAAATACTTGACCCTACGACTATCAGACCATATGTGTAGAAGTATTGATTGCAAAGTCTGAAGAGTAGATGCATAGACAGCGAAGTTTAGGAGTGGAAAGATTTAATTTTACCAATTTTTTTTTTTTTTGCACTAAACTCCCCTGTGTGATATAGTGTTTATATGTAATGTGCTACCTCTGATATAATCTTATAAGCATTATTTAAGTGATCACCCAACGTAATTGAGTAGGGAGTAGACATGATGTGTGGCATGTGTCCAGGTTAAAAATTTTTTCTAATGTGATGCTTATTTTGTCTTGTTAGGAATAGCCTAACAAGCAATATTTGGCCTATAGTTACTAAATTATGTGTTGTCTGTAGTTTACATAAGACTTTTGTGTTATTTGTTCTTTGCTTAATTCTGCTGCTGAAATGTGTATTTAGAAGACATATTGCATTATTTGAACTTACAGAGGAGAGACTTTGCTTAAATTTCCTCTTTCTGTATTATGCCCTCTTTAACCCCTTTTCAAAAGAAGCATGCTTACATGTTTTACATTTCCATACTGCCCTCTACTGGCTGTTTAACATATCTACTAGCATTCTGGCAATGCGGGATTGAGGGAGTGGAAAGTGTTGTGACTGCTGGCGCCATGACTGCAAATCTACTTACACTGATTACTATGCCAGTAACATCCAGCCACAGAAGCATTTACTCATTTTTTGAGCTTGCATGGTCTTGCCGTAATACACATAGGCGTGAGGTGGCATATTAATCATCCACAGACAGGAATTTTAATACTATTACCCATTTTAAAGATTGAAATGTGGCATTGCTTTTAGTTATTGATTTTAGGGTATAGTAAATAATTGGACATGCCTCCAGTATATTTACAGGTGTAATTATTGCCACAAGATATATGCTTGGAAATAAAATTAATAAATAAATAAATACATTTTGTTTCGAAAATCTTCAGCAAGTTAACAGTGTAATGAGAGATTGAACACAAGTGTCTGATAAATATGTATGAGCAACATTGTAGAAATATGCCAAAATATGATAGTAACACTGGAATTTTTTCACTAAGGTGTACCACTCTGCCACATCCACATGGTGTCACCCTTTTCATTTTTAACTCATCTACATTTCCTTAGTGTACAGATTTAAACTATAAACATTGAAATTTATTTCTTAAATAAACACATCTTAATTTGATCTGTCTCTGAGATTTCAAAATCTCAGATGCTCCTAAACCACGAGAACAAAAAAATAAAATTAAAAATGTATATCCAAGCTGAGTCTACTCTTGAAAAGATGTGCTTAAATATCTATGCAAATCACTCATCGCCTCCACGCTTGGAGGTCTTTTATGAGGTCTTAGTTGAATAAGTGGATATGAAGTGTGTAAAACACTTTCAGTGTGTAGGTGTTGTCTTCATTTTTTCATATCTCTCAGCTCTTTCTTTCGTCTCCTAAAGCACTGAGTATTTGAGACATACAAAAGGCAGGCAAGGTGTGTAGACAATAGTGGAGAACATGCCACTGATCTAAATGACAAAGGCCTGATAGCAGCAGTGTATCAGGGTAGAAGGCCAGGGCTCGGCTGTTGCTATGGGAGGGGGAAGGAAGGGGGGCATTTGGAATTATTGTCTATTATGTGGCATCTCTGTTTAGGATGGATCGATAGATGGACAATACTGGCGATAGTGAGATCCCTGATGTTACTGAAAAGAGACTATAATGGATTTAAACAAATATAAAACATTATTCAAAATAAACAGGTTATGAGTTCTATAAAATACAAGAAAAATTAAAAAAAAAAAAAAAAAAAAAAAAAAGGCAAAAAAATGTGTTAGTCGGTGGTTTTGGTTTTCATATAGGAATGTGCAAATTGTCCGTATTGAAACACAGAAAAATTGCCAAATCCACTGCAAGAGCCCTTTACAGACAATGCTGACAGTGCTGGAATGTTCAGTTGTTGTTTATTGTTTCTCCATTTTGGTTTTTATTCTCTGATGGGCATCATATTGCCGGTGTTTAAATTTTAGTTTTTATGATTTATATTCACACCCAAATGAGGATGGGTTCCACTTTGAGTGTGGTTTCTCTCATGGTTTCTTCCTCATAACATTGTTTTTTCTTGCCACAGTAGTCCCAGGCTTGCTTATTGGTGATAAATGCACATATCACTTATTTACATTTTTATCTATTATTCTAATCGTTTGTAAAGCTCATTTGAGACTTTTACATTGTGAATACATTATAGAAAAATCTTAAAATTGAATTAAATTAAATTATAATTATAAATTATAAATTGCTATTAATACACATAAAATACTTCAAAAATGTATATCAGCCGTACTTTTCAGCTCCAACATTAAAAGAACCTGCTAACAAATGCAGTCATGTGAAAAGAAAATAAACCCTTCTAAGAACAAAGTACACCTCTTTGAATTCTACGGTTTTACATATCAAGACCTAATCTGGTCCTTATCAGGTCTTAGAATAATTTAAATACAACCTCAGATGAACATCACATCACATCACATCACATATTACATAATTTCATTTTTTTATGTTACAAAGATCAAGCCGAAATGGAAAACTTTGAAAAACTAAGTACACCTTAATTATTCATTATCTTGTAATACCACCAGCAATAACTCTGGTTCCGTTTCTTTCTTTTTCAGCATTGTAGATTTGCTGGTGTCTTTGGGATCATTGTCCTGTTGAATGATCAAAATTTGGCCAAGCTTTAGCTGTTGCACACGTGACCCTACGTTTGACTCTAGATTACTTTGGTATTTAGAGGTGTTTATAGCCTGATATGCTGTGTTTGATTTTTGCCAAAGGTGGCCTGTGAATTATGACCAAACATCTCCATTTTGGTCTGGTTTGTCCAAAGCACATACCGAGTTCTAGTGGTTTGTTCAAATGCAACTTTGCTGCCATGGCAACCCTTCCAAACACACCTTACTATCATGTACATTAACATGCTGAGGCCTGTGGCATCTGAGTTGTAACTCTTGTTTTTTATTTTTTATTTCTCTAAATCTTGCATGGTTTGAACTTGTGTTTTTTCTGGGATGCCCACTCCTGGAATGAGCTTGAATATTTTTCACTTGTTCAATTCAATTAAATTCAATTCATTTCTATTTGTATAGCACTTTTAACAATAAACATTTTATCAAAGCAGCTTTACACAAATAATGTGGTAATAAAAATTGTGTAGTAGTAGATGTGAGCATAACTGCGGTGCTACAACCTTTTCTAAAATTTTGGATATAAAGAGTTTGATATTGGCCTGTAGTAAGACAGCTGACATGGGTCAAGGTCAGGTTTCTTGATTAGAGGGTTGATAACTGCCAGTTTGAAGTATTTAGGTACATAACCAGTGCTAATGGAAGAGTTTATCAATTTTAAAACAGGTTCAATTACCTCTGGAATTACACACACACATATATACATATATCTGTTTAAACTAGCCCAAACTGATATGTTTGTGAGTCATGCTTCCCATGCTATAGTTGTCTATCCTAATACAGAACTTTCTGCTGTGTGCTTCACACAGTGTTTTAGACTTAGTGTTTTAGTGTGTGTGAAAAAGACAGAAACTAAGGGTAAGACATGTGCTTATGTCAGGAATATCTCAATCTATTGCCTTACTGTCTGCTGGGATAAAGTAGGACCTGTGTGTAGGAGAAGGAGTGTGTGGGTGTTTGAAGAATCAGATATCCATCGCTGTGATTACTTTGAAACCGCAAACAGAGTTTCAGTGTTAGAATGATGCCGTGTTAATGGGATTTCCCTGAGTTGTCAGGATAGCTGTGGGCCTGGACAGCTTTGGGACACACCCTGCTAAAGAAATCCACACCGCATTATAGAGACTTTAGTAAACGTAAACACATTTTTGCTGTGCTGTCTGTTTCAACCTTAAGCATCAGCATGGCAGGATACTATGATCAGGAGGAAGTTTATTATACCAGTGTAGATATTTGGAGTAGCAGTGACTCAGCAGTTAATTTTTCTGGGCTGGTGATCAGAAGGTTGTGACTTCCTGGAAACTCCTTAGGCTATCAACAATATGCATTACTTCTAGCACAAATGGCATTAACTTATGGCTCACTTTTTTTTGGTTAAAAGTACATGCAGACAAAAAATATATATAATTTAAATAGCACATTTGTGCAAAAATTGGATATTACAATATCAAAGGCACAATACACGATATTTAGTTGATCATCCCACAAAATATTATAGCTATAGAAATGAAATGTATAACTTTACTTTTATATCCTACGTATCTATTTAAAAAATATAAGCACATATAAAACCCAGCTATTAAGGTTGCACAAGCCAGTGCACTCTTAGTGCCAGTCCCAGTCCCAGAAAAAAGGGGAGAGTTGCCTTAGGAAGGGCATCCGATCACCAGTATTGTTAGCCAACAGGGTAATGGTGGAAATTAGGCTGCAGAGGAGAAGGAGAGGTTGAAAATATCTACAGAGACAGCAGGAAAAGGAGATGTATAGGAGAGTGGAGGTTGGGGTGGGCACTTTAAATGTTGGTACTATGACTTGTAAATGGAGAAAGGTAGCTGATATGATGGGGCAGAGAAAGGTAGACATGTTGTGTTTTCAGGAGACCAGGTGGAAGGGAGTAAGGCCGGAAAAATTGGAAGAGGGTTTAAAATGTTTTATTATGATGTGGATGGAAAGAGAAAAGGTGTAGGGGTCAAAAGGAAGAGTAAAGGAAGTAAAGGAAGAGTACAGTAAAAGTGTAGTGGAGGTGAAGAGAGTTTCTGATGAAAGGTGATGAACATGAAGCTGGAAGTTAAAGGGGTGATGATAAACATCATTAGTGCCTATGCTACAGAAGTAGGTTGTGAGATGGAGGAGAAGGAAAGATTCTGGAGTGAGTTAGATGAAGTGGTAGATAGGAATGAAAGATTGGTGATTGGGGCAGACTTAAATGGGCATGTAGGTGAAGAGAACAGAGGTGATGAGGAGGTGATGTGTAGGTATGGTCTTAAGGAGAGGAATGTGGAAAGGCAGATGGTGGTATATTTTGCTAAAAGGATGAAAATGGCAGTGGTAAAAAAAAAAAAAGAAGGAGGAGGATCATAGGGTGACGTATAAGAGTGGAGGAAGGTGCACACAGGTGGACTACGTTCTATTTAGGAGATGCAACCTGAAGGAGATTGGAGACTGTAAGGTGTTGGCAGGGAAAGTGTAGCTAGACAGCATTGGATGGTGGTCTGTTGGATGGCTTTGGAGGTAAAGAAGAAGTGGAGGAAGGTGAAGACTAAAAAGAATAAGATGGTGGAAACAGAAGGAGGAAGACTGTAGTATGAGATTCAGGGAATAGGTCAGACAGGTTTTGGTGAAGAGATGCTGGATGATAGGGCAACTATTGCAGAAGTGATAAGGGAGACAGCTAGGATTTGTACCGACGGGCCAGGCAGATGCACCAAGCTGGAAAGGATCTGCTGCAAGCAATAAAGGATGGAAGTGAGTTGTGAGTAGAGTGTGTTGAGAAGATAAAGGGAGTATTTTGAACAGCTGATGAATTATGAAATTGAGAGAGATGTTTAGGAGAGATGGCAGTAGAGTTTTTAAACAGATTGCTCAACAAGATTCTGGAAGGTGAGAGGATGCCTGGGGAATGAAAGAGTGTGTTGGTACCAATCTTTAGGAATAGGGGAGATGTGCAGACACACCATCAGTCACACCATGAAGTTATGGCAAAGAGTAGTGGAAACCAGGCTGAGAGAAGAGGTGACTATCTGTGAGCAAAAGTGTGGTTTCATGCCAAGGAAGTGCACCACAGACGCAATATTTGCTTTGAAAATGTTGATTGAGAAGTATAAAGAAGGTCAGGAGTTGTGTTGTGTGTAAGTGGATTTAAAGAAAGCGTTTGACAGGGTGCTGAAAGAGGAGTTGTGGTTTTCTATGAAAAAGTCAGGTGTGGCAGAGAAGTATGTGAGGGTGGCGCAGGACATATATGAGGACAATGTAACAGCAGTGAAGTGTGCAGTAGGAACGACATACTGGTTCAAGGTGAAGGTTGGACTGCATCAAGGATTGGCTCTGAGCCCTTTCCTGTTTGTAGTGGTGATGGACAGGTTGACAGATGAGGTCAGAGAGGAGTCTCTGTGGACTATGATGTTTGCAGATGATAATGTGATTTGTGGTGAGAGTAGGGAGCAGGTTGAGAAGAGCCTGGAGAGGTGGAGGTACATGCTGGAGAGAAGGGGAATGTAAGTCAGTAGGAGAAAGACAGATTACATGTGAGTGAATTAAAGGGAGGGTAGTGGAGTGGTGCGGTGCGGTTGCAGGGAGAAGAGGTGGTGAAGGTATATGAGTTTAGGTACCTGGGGTCAACAGTGCAAACTAATGGATCGTGTGTTAGAGAAGTGAAGAAATGAGTTCAGAAGAGAAGAGTGGCAGGAGTGATTTGTGATAGAAGGGTATCTGCAAGAGTGACAGCGCTGAAGTTGAGGTTTTTGTTGGGAGTGATGAGAATGGACAGGATTAGAAATCAGTTTATTAGAGGGACAGAGCATGTAGAGACAAAATGAGGGAGGAAAGATTGAGATGGTTTAGACATGTGGAAAGCAGGGGCATGGGGTATATCGGTAGGAGAATGCTGAGCATGGAGCTGCCAGGAAGGAGGAAAAGAGGAAGGTCAAGGAATAGGTTAATGGATGTGGCAAGGGAAGACACAGGGGCAGCGAAAAGAAAAAGATAAGCACATATAAGTACTGACAATCAGCTGGTCATAAAAGTGTATAATGATGACCATATGCCAGGTTATCTGTTCTGTATCACCCAGCTTGAATGTTTAAGTGTTTGAAAAATGAATATGCAGTGGTAGCTCAGAGTCTTTTCATTAGGAGGTTCAGAATAAAACTCTCAGCTCCAACCCAGGATCTAATAACTTTGTAGCTGTGAGATAGCACTGGGCAGACATGATGCCCAAATCACTGAGTTTGAAAATAAAACCTTTTAAGCAGTTTTGCAAAGTCTGTATATAACACCTTAGTGTGACCTGGCAAAAAAAAAAAACAACAAAAGCAGTGATTGAGACCAGTTTACTCACTTTATTATCCCAGTACTATGTATATGGATGTCTCTTTGTCTTTAACAAACCCACACTTTATGCACTCATCTGTGAATCTCAGAGTGCTTTAGAGGAGTAGTTCTATTGTTCAGCACTTTAGTAGCAACATAGTCGACCATGCCTTAGGTAATCCAAGACAGAGCAAAAGCGCAATGTTTTATCGGGAAGATTTTGCCAAATCCCTAAGGCCTGGGGTTTGGCAAGCAAAGCGCTGCAGTGGCTCCAACATCAGAGCAAGACCTCGTTCAGATGTAACGGGTAGAGGACTTTCGAGTATAGGACAAGAGCGCCTGAAGGAGGTAGAGAGTGATTGGGGAAGATGAGACATGATAAAGGAAGAAATAAAGAAAGAAAGATGGCACACTTTCCAATTATCTACGATTTATTTTTACTGGTCCATGTGACAATGTAGGCGACAGACAAGAGGCAAGGGACAAACGGGCAGGATGGGAGAGGGGCAAACCCATCATAATTAGCCAGAGCTGCTTGGTTACCTTCCAAACAAAGCGGTGGATATATTGCGCAGCCAGGGAGGCGGAGAGGCGAGAAGCACGAGAGAGAGAGAGAGAGAGAGAGAGAGAGAGAGAGAGAATGATTGCACTGTTCCACACACACTTGAAGCCCAGTCTCCCTAGGAGACACAGGATAAAAGAATGACAGTGCAGCTGTGACTCTGGAAGCATCGTGCCAGGCAATGGTTATATGTAGAGACAGAGAAAGAGTTGGAGAAAGACAGGTGGAAGTCAGTTGACAGTTGGAGGAGAAAGAATACACAATAAGAAAAATGAGAAAAAAATATTGTGAAGAAAGAATAAGTTAAAGCAGAGATGCACGTAGAGGTGAAGAGGATCTGTCAGAAGAGTTGAGTCGTGTAGCTCTTTCAAACACACTCACACACAAACACCTCCACACACACATATCAGGCACACTTCCGAAACAGGGACGCACAGGAGGATGAAGAAACATTGCGCTAGAGTGGCTCCTCTCAGCTCTTACAGCACACAGGTCCTCACCTGCCCCATCTCTGAAGGTAAATAGTTTTGTGGTTGTGGTTTTGCTTGTGGGAAATGAAAAGAGGAGAGTGAGAGATATGGACATAGAGTGTCAGACACTTTTTGCTTTAGGATATGTGGGTTATGAACATTACGAATGTATGAACATTAGTATGAAATGTATGTGTTAACCATGAATTTTCCTATGCTGGTGACAAACATAGATAAATCCATATCTATAGATAGCAAGTTTGGTTTTCTGCAGATTTAGATAACTTCAGGATGTAGGAACAGAATGTAGGCAGGATTTGTTCAGTGACAGGGTACACGCTGAGGACAGGGACACAGTAGTAGAAAAAAATACCAAAGATTCACACTTGAATGCTGCTACTGTCATGGTACAAAAAGAAGTAGCTATAAAATGTTATAGGAAAAATTATGTTTTATTTGCTGTAGAGTAGCTACAGTAAGTAATTAGTTTAGTCCTTATTTTTTATTAATGTAATTCAAATGTAAAAATATTTTTTTAATTATATGTTTAATTTATTCATTTAAGGACAAGCCAGGTATATACTGTACACAACATCAGCCAAAACATGGTAACAAGTAAGATTTCCTCTGAATAAGAAAAAGCTCATAGTGCAGAAATGGTCTAGTTAAATGGAATGTGTTAACATTAGCTCAAAATTGTTAATACTACCTAGATGGAGATGTTTGAATAAATCAAGTACCCTATTATGTCCACAAAAAAAAAGATCATCTGTTCAAAACAGAACGGTAAATCCAACTAGCACAAATGAACAATAATATACACAAATCTAAAAAACTTCAAATGTATGCGCAAAAAAATGCAAGAGGAAAATGCAGTATTACAGGTTTAATCTCATTAATCTAGAATCTTAATTTTATTTTTTATGCACTGGTCATATTTTTTTTCCTTTTGAACACTGGGCTAAAGAAGGATCTGTGTTTACCATATTAGCTGTTTCTTGATCCAGGCTAATTATCCTGGAACTAACCAGTAAATTAATACTGACAGAGATGATGAAAGTACATGCAACCTTTATGATTTATGCAACCCATTATGATAAACTCATATAGCATTCCTTACCCACATACAATGTAGTCTATAATAACCAAAATAACTTGAATGGAAAGGGGTCTCAGTCCACTACTGAACAAACTTTACAGCACAGTTTAATTGTAGTCTAAGTCAAATATAGAAAGTTAAAAAGGCAGCGTTTTTTGGTCTGCTAAACTGAAAAGATAGTTAAAAACTAAGCCAAAGTACTGAACTGAAATGTTGTAGAAATTCCATGCATTCTTGAAAGTTGAACTGAGGAATAAAAAAATAATAATAATTTATAGAATTGCCTAGTAAACTGCTGATTACATGCTCAGGATTATATTCGCTAATGCTGAACCAACTTGAAAAAAGCCTGTTTTACTTTTTTACATATTCTACATATTTCAGACCAGTGAATGAAACTGTTCATATAAAGCTTTCATCAGTTTTGTTACTGCTGCTTTTTGGATCATTGTAATGCGAAACTAAACAAAACCAAAAAGAAAACAAACCAAAATAATGAATTTTATTCAGATCAGATTTAGACAGAGTTAATGGTTCAGCATTGTGTCTGTATCAGAGATCAAATATCAATTCTCCATTGGCAGCAGTTGCTGAAGATGAATGAGGGAAGGATTACTGGGGAAGCTGAGAATACGGGTGCCATGTTGCATCTGATGTGGTGTTTGCACTGCACATAATAGGAAAAAAAAACTCGGATTTTAAGATTTTCAGCAATAGGACATTCCTTGCTAGACCGTGTTAATAGGACATTCCATACTGGAGCTAAAGTACCAGAGACCTAAAACATAAAGTGTGAAGTTGAAGGTTGTACTTAAAATACTATATACTATGTACAGGATATTAATTAGATTTGGTGCCATAATTATCTGTTGTGGCATAATTCTGTTTAGGACAATCATCTTTCAATAAAAACCTGTGCCCTAAAAAGATTTATTGGTCATCATTTAGATGGTAAAATGGCATGTTAACACTTTGGTCAACACATCATAATAGCAGCAGAACACCTTATAATACAGCAATTGTGAATGATTAAAGCTCAAGCTGAAGGAATTCCTCACTTTTGTTCAATAATTTCAGTATAATTTTTTTCTAGTTAATCAAGACAAAACCTAAGCATAGTGCCTATTATCTATCACATATGAATATGGTGGACAGAAATACAGAAAACCAGAAAAACAGTAGGTGCATATTTAGAACATGGAGGTTTTTATTTGGTAAACATGTAGATGTTGTATTTAGATGAGGTTTTACTTTCATTGCTCTACCCTTTATCTCACGTGGTAGAATTAAATGATGTACAGGTAGCGATAAAGAGTAAAATGATAGAGAGAATAAAAGAGATAAAGATTAAGGAAGAGTTGGAGGAAATCTATTAATAAGTCTAACAGTGAGCTACAATAAGTTAAATGTAATAAACACTTTTCTCTCCTTAATATTAACTAATATTTTGTAAATGTTACATTCATTGATTCACTAATTTTAAATGCTTGCTGTTTATTTTGTGGTCAGTTACAGTTTTTGTTTTACCCAATTTGCAACCATTAGAATTACCCAGTAAATAAATGATTACTATTTACTCTTCTATTCCATTTTCTGCCAATGATGTACAACACTGTCTGTGTTTATAAATTAAGAAAGCATTGATAAAAAAATTTGAACACATCTGAAAACAAAAAACTGTGAAAGAAAATTAAAAAAATACAAGAATTTTCTCAGTTTGCTGAGTTTTCTATCATGAAAAAAATTGGTTAGTTTGTTAGGTCAAATTACACCTTTATGCCTGAACTGGCTGCCCAATACTTACAGAGTATTTAGTTAAACACTTACAACAAAAAATAAATAAATAAATCTTAAAAACTGTTTTGGCCCATGTTCTATGTCAAAATATAAAAATGAAATAAAAGAACTCCCAGAGGAAATGTACTTATAAGAGTACAGTAGGGTCTACACGTCTAGCACTACTAATGAAATCACTTTTACGTTGCATTTCTTTTTATTTCAAAGTACAATAGCATCAACATCAGCAAACCATGAATGTTTACAACCCCAATTTAAAAAAGACGCTGTTTCCATTTAGACATTGTGTAAACTGTATCCTGTAAAACACCGTTCCAAAAAGAATTTTAAATTCTTTATAAATTAAAAAAAACCTGCATTTGTAGATGATATGGCAACATATCTTCAGAGAATATGATTTCAGGAGATGTCTCTGAGCCCATGCAGTGAATTTTATTACAGAATCATGTTTTTAATGCAGTGTTACTGAGGGGCTGAAGATCTATTATATTATTGTTCCACAAATTTTGAATAAATTTTAGTATTTAGTATTTTTTTGCAGATTGGTGAACCTCTTACAGTATCTCTTACATATCTTAGACTCTGCCTCGCTAAGATACTCTTTTTATGAATCAGCTTACTGACCTGTTGCCAATTAACATAATTAGATGCAAAATGTTCCTCTAGCAGTGTATTTTTAGTAACACTTACTTTTCCAGTCTTTTGTTTCTGTTTTGAGAAGTGTTCCAGCCATCAAACTCCACCTTATGTTTTTCTTAAAATTGTACATTTAATAATTTTTAACAGTTTGTATGTTTTCTACATTCTATTGTGTTCTATTGTTCAAAATTGATTATAATGGTAATCCCCATTGGTATAATGCAACACTGTATGAATTACCAAAAACGATTGTGTGTGTGCGTGTGTGCCACCAATTGTGTGTGTGTGTGTGTGTGTGTGTGTGTGTGTGTGTGTGTGTGTGTGTGTGTGTAAGTGCACATGCTGACAAAGCATACTGCAAGTTAGCAGTGATGGTCTAGCGCATGTCATCTTTTATTCCTGGCCTGGTGTAAATTGATCATTCTGTGTCTACTGCAAAATGGATCTTGGCTCTGTGCTACTAGCTCCCTTCCTCTCTGTTCAGTCTGTCATCAGTTACTGCTTTAAGAGTAAAAGAACCAATATCGCAAGAAATCTTGACATTTTTAAACATAAACCCATTAAAGCTCATAGGCTTAACTGTTGGCTTTGTTACATTTTAATATATTATTTGTGTGTCTGACTTAGTTCGATTTCAAATATATGCAAGGAAAAATAGTCAAAGTTATTCTAACTCATAAATAAAAAAAACAAAAAGAGATTAACAGGTGAAGGTATATAATATAGAAACAGTGGTTGCATGTTGATATGAAGGAATAAGCAGAGAATAAGCAAAACAGGGCCCAGGAATCTTTAGTAGTTTGTTCCTGTTTTGCTGTGACCTTTTCTACATTTTACTGATTCTTTTATTAAATTTTTTGCTAAGTTAATTAGATATAGTATATAATAAGATATATAAAGAGATACAAATATGTAACTATATATGGTTTCCAGTATTTATAATGTGAATATATGACTAATTAATGCTGTATTCGGTGCACATATAGGGATGGCAAGGTTAAGGATTTCAGATAGCTTGTCCCTGACCACTGATTAGAAATAAGAATAGAATGCATAAGAGCAACTGCCTTTTGAAACTGAGCGGTATGGGTATGTATTACAGTCACAAAATGCCATAGAGTTTCTGGGTTGGGATGTGATTTGTATGAATAGGCCAATAGGTCGTATAAACTATAGGAGGACATGGTCATGGGGAAATTTATTTGGGTTTGTTTTTCCAATTAACTTATTTCAACAAGCTATTTTCAATTAACTTCAGTTGATTTTTATAGCGCTTTTAACAATGGATAACATGGTTACCACAGATAATGTGGTAAGAAAGAATGAATAAGATTGTTTGTCCCAAATGAGCAAGCTGGTGGCGACTGTGGCAAGGAAAACCTCCCTAAAATGGAACGAGGAAGAAACATTGAGAGGAAACAGACCCAAGAGGGAACCCATCCTCATCCTTGTGGCACAGAATGTCCATTTGTTACAGCTAAACGATGTTAAGGTGTGCAGTGATGATCAAATGTAAACTGTATTCCTGAGTCAGTATAGCAGACCATTGAAATTAAGTACAGTCCAAATCCATCCTTAAAGCTCCTGTGTTACTCCGTAATCTCATGGATCCCCAGGCAGTTGATGTGAAACCATCCCCAGCTGGACAGAGTGGCCTCCAGTCGAAGAGAACACCATCCAGAGGCAGGATGGGACGAAGCCGGCAGATCCAAAGAGAGGAGAGGGACAGGAACACTGGTCAGAGAAAGAGAGAGAGAAAGATATGGATTATTAAACATTCTTATTATTGTATAAAAGTTAGACACTGTGCAGCTGGGTACTCTGGCAAGACTTGTGAGATGGCCCGCAACACCACCGTCAAACCTGAGTGAACGTGTGAGAGTGAGGAGACAACAGCATACTAATCCCAGTTCACTGAACTCTTTATTTCCATGATCCCTCCATATCTGCTCCTTTACCTAAAAAACTTACCAATAAAAGGCTTGACTAAATAAATATTTTTAGCCTCGACTTGAACACTGAAACTGTGTTTAAATCCTGAACACTAAATAAAAGGCTGTTTCCCCTGCTGTTGTCTTAATTGAGGTACCAACAAATAGTCTGTACTTCTTTGATATAAGTAGGTGTGGGGATCATAATGGTACAGAGTGGTATAGTTTACTCAGATACTGCGGAGTGAGACCGTTAATTGCTTTATACATCCATAGTAGTATTTTATAATAAATGCCAGATTTAATTGTTACAATAGTGGTGATGTGGTCATATTTTCTAGATCTAGTAAAGGACTCTTGCTGCTGCATTCTGGACTAACTGAAGCTTAGTCTTATGCACTTACTCGAACACCCAGACAAAGTGTTACAGTAGTCTCATATAGAGGTAACAAAAGCATGAACTAGTTTTTCGGCATCCTGTACCAACATATTTATAATTATAGCAATATTTCTAAGGTGAAAGAAGGCTATCCTGTTAATGTAATTCACTTGAGCCTTAAATGAAAGACTAGAGTAGAGTACAATAATTACACCATGGTCTTTGACTGCTGTACACACTGAGATGGAAAGACCATATAGAGATGCTACGTAATCCGAAAGTTTACTTCTAACTGCATGTGGTCCTAATAAAAGTACTTCCATCTTATCTGAGTTATGTAGAAGGAAGTTATCAAGCATCCACTGTCTAATGTCTTTTATACACTCCTCAACATTGTTAAGCTGATCTCTCTCATCTGGCTTTGCTGAAATATACAACTGTATATCATCAGCATAGCAATGGAAGCTAATACCATGTTACGTATAATTTCACCCAGAGGCAGCATATATAAAGAGAAAAGCAATGGGCCTCAGACAAGATCCTTGCGGAAGAACAAACTTTACTTCAGAGAGTGTAGAAAACACACAATTTATATCAACAAACTGATAGCGATCAGTCAAATAAGACTTAAGCCGGCTTAAGACTTAAGAGAGTTGTTACCTTTATTCCAACAATATTTTTTATTCTAGCTAGGAGAAAATAATGATCAATGGTGACAAAAGCTGCACTAAGGTCGAGCAAAACAAGTAAGGAGACACAACCCTGATCAGAGGCCAATAGCAGGTAATTTACCACTTTAAGTACCGTATTTTTAGGACTATAAGCCGCTTCTTTTTTCCCACATTTTAAACCCCACGGCTTAAGCAACGAAGCGGCTAATTTATGGATTTTTCCAGGGTTTTTCTGGGTTTCACAAACTTCAAGCCAAAAAATTGAACCCCATAACATTAGACCAATAAAATTTCCGAATGGAAACGGAAAAAAGCACCTCACCTGTGTGATAAACTTCCCAGAGAAATACAGTGGTACCTTGACCTAATTCTTTCCGTGGATGAGCTCGTATCTCAATTTGCTCGCACATCAAATCAGTTTTTCATATTGAAAATACTTAAAATGGCATTAATCCGTTCCAACCCTCAAAATGACACCCTGTTTTTATGTTTCACGTTATTAAATTGGAAAATACATTTTTAAATAACAAATCTTGTATAAAAACATAATAGAAAGAGTATGTAAAGATATAATAAGGTTTTATTCAGTGTATTTTCCATGGAGATGAGACGACTTGAGCTAACGAAAACGCCGGTGGTGCGTGTGTGTGTAGAGGGGGGTAGAGGTGATAAGCGGAGGCGGAGTGAAAACTCGTTTTTTTACTATCACTCCTGTACAATACGTATCCCTAAACTTTTTACTTTTTCTTCTTTGCTTATTTTAATTTTCGTCACAATCTTCGTTTTCTGGCTTCGCTTCGCCATCTTGCAGCGGCGTCTCCAGCTCGTACATCAATTTTTTGCTCGTGTAACAAAGCAAAAAAATCGACCGAGTAACCGCTCGTACCTCGGAAAACTCGCACATTAATGCACTCGTAGGTCAATTTACCATTGTAGTTGTGAAAGGAAGGAGGAAGACAGTGAACAATGACTTACTTGGTCAGCTACTGTTTAGATACAAGCCGTTGTAGCACGTTGAGTCTGGGTGAAGGGAGAGCTCTGTAACTCCAGTTGCAACAGAAATCATATAAGCACAGACAGGTTTCCAAAACTCGTGCTTTTTCATTTTTCTTTGCAACAGCGTTATGGGTTAGTCAAAGAAACTTAGAAATGAGCATCAGAAAAGAAATAGGACATAATCCTCGGTCTCCACACATGCAGTAATACCGGAAGAATGCAGTGACGGTCTTTTCCCAAAATACCACTATGCTCCTAATAGAAGTGTCTTTCGTTAAAGCCTGTGTAAAGTACATTAGTGTAGACAGGCTTATAGACAGGTGCGGCTTATTTATGTTAAAAATAAAAATATTTGTCAAATTCAGTGGGTGCGGCTTATATAAGGGTGCGCTTTATAGTCCGGAAATTACGGTAGGTGTAAGCATAACTGCTGTGTTACAACATTTTCTAGAATCTTGGAGATAGAGAGGAGATTTGATATTGGCCTATAGTTGGACAGCTGACAAGGGTCAATTAAGGGGTTGATAACTGCCAGTTTGAAAAATTTATGTACATAACCAATCATAGAAGAGTTTATTATTTTTACAACAGCTTTAGTTACTTCTGGAATTATCTGTTTATTGAGCTTGTAGGCAAGGGATCGAAAATACAAGTTGATGATTTTGATGAGGAAATAAACTAAATTGCCATTCTCTTGAATAGGAGTTAAACTGTGTAACTGATGATCTGTTATAATTACACTATTATCTACAGGGTTATATATATAATAGTATTAATTTATATTAACCATCTGGATTTTTTGCTTGATGTTTTCTATTTTATTATTGAAAAAGTTTATGAAATCATTTATACCTATTGGTAGTTTTCATGTTAGTGCAGTGCTTTTATTCCCTGTTAATTTTGCTACAGTACTGAATAAAAATCTATTATTATGCTTGTTATTTTCTATGAGGGTAGAGAAATATGCTGATCTAGCAGCACTAAGAGCTTTTTTATAGTTTAGGAGACTCTCTTTCTATGTTATTTGAAAAACTGTCAAGATACGGAGATCTAATTAATTTAACTCCAGAAGATTATTGATAAAACTTGCTGCAGTAGTTGAGGTGAATGTATGCTTAACATGGTAACGTGGCGAGGTACTTATGCTATGACAGGCAGATTTTAAAAGAGATAAGGTATTGATCTGAAATAGCTTCATACTATGGAATTATGACTATTTTTTTATATCGAATCCAAATGTTAGGACCAATAACATTCTGATTAATTCCTACTGAATCTAGAATGGACACAACTGCTGTTCTTAAGGAGTCTTCCTGATTTTTAAAATTATTATTAAAGTCACCAACAATTAATGCTTTGTCTAAACAAGTAGCAAGATTTGTGATTAAATTTGCCCTGAAAATCTATAAATAGGAATTAATGGAATTGACTGACTAGACTTGTTTTTGGATGGTATATATTTTATGTTGTTGTTAAGAACTTTAAATGTGTTACATTTATGTTTAGTTTTTTGTGTGATGCTTAGATTATTATTATAAATAGCTGCAACACAGCCACCTCTTCTTTTATTTAGACTGAACTGTAACTATACCCAGGAGGACTAGCTTACGTTATGCTAAAAATTTGTTTGGTTTAATCCACGTTTCTGTAAAACACATTACATTAAAATATTGGTCTGTAATAGTTTTGTTTATAGTCAGCCCTTTTTACTTGAGAATTCTAATATTCAACACTCCTATTTTTAGATCAGATGTGCTGGCTGTGCATTTAGTCTTTTTTAATTTAATGTTAATCAAGTTACAAGTTGCTTGGGAGACAATCACAGTCTCAATTTGGTGGCCCTTGTGTGACAACTCCATCCAGCTAGCAGACAGTCGGTTTAGCCTGTTTGTCTGCTCTCTGGCCTTGGCTCTGGATTGTCACTGGTTAACTAGTGCTTTTCTGAGACTATGACTTATACTACAAGAAATGAGAACAGCACCTTCCCGAGTGGGATGGATACCGTCCTGCCATAACAGGCCACACTTGCCCTCAAAATAACTCTAATTATCTTTGAAACCCACGTTGTTTTTGAAACACAATTCGGACATCCAGCAGTTCAGCTACTATAACCTGCTGTAAGCTCCATCGCCACGCCTGATTGGGATGGCCAGAGCATGATAAAGCATAGAACATTGTCTTCGCTAATTTACAACTCTCTATAATGTTACTCTCAGTGACCTCTGACTGTCAAAGGCATATACCATTAGCCCTTTGTGAAATATCTTAGAGAACCTCAGGAATGTGCTCCCTAAACTCCACTAGCATGTGGACTTTGCAATGAGAGGGGCAAACATGCTGCATATTGTTTACACAAACATTCCCGGCGAGTATCTTGTGGAGCCCCGCCCCCATCTCGACTACTCAGACCACATCTTTGTTATGCTAATTCCAGCATACAGTCCGCTTGTCAGAAGCTCTAAACTAGTTCTAAAATAGGTGAAAACCTGGCCAGCAGGAGCCACCTTTGCTCTTCAGGGCAGTGTTAAGTGCACTTACTGGGACATGATTAGGGAGGCTGCAACCAAAGGCAAATTCATCAACTTGGAGGTGAACACATCATCAGTGACCAGCTACATCAGCAAGTGTGTTGATGACGTGACCATCTCCATAACCAACACTACACTCTCCAACGAGAAACCGTGAATGTGTGTGTGATGCTAAAATCTAGAGACTTCGCTTTCAGGGCAGTGCCAACTGTCCCGTGCCATCAAAGAGGCAAAGCATGCACACACCGAGCGAATCTATAGCCACTTCCAAGAGAGCGGAGACCTGGACCAGACAACGTTCCCGGCACAACGGATGTCTTCACCAAAATCTTCAACATATCCCTAAACAGCACCTTTGTTCCTACATGCCTCGAGGCACAGAACATCATCCCCACGCCGAAGAAGTCTACAGTCTCCTGCCTCAATGACTATCGTCCCATCACACTTGCACCCATCATAATAAAGTGCTTCGAGAAGCTCATCATGAGGCACATCAAGACCAAGCTTCCACCCTCACTGGACCTTATGCATTTTGCGTATGATCCAAACCGTTCCACAGACGATGCCATCTCTACGACCCTCCATCTGGCCTGGTTTGGGAACATCACCGTCTCAGATCGCACAGACAGACAGCAGAAGACAGACAAACAGCAAAGAAGATAGGAGTCTCTCTCCCCTCTATCACAGAAATTTAACAACAACAGCATTGTGGATGACCCCACACACCCCTCACACCCACTTTTTACCCTCCTGCCATCAGGAAAGGGGTTCTGAAGCATTCGGGTCTCACATCCACACTGTGCAACAGTTTTTTTCCCCTCAAGCCATCAGATTCCTCAACACACAGAACTGAACTGTACATAGCACCCACACACACTCACTCAAATGTGTGTTACTGAACTGTTACCACCTGAACTCAACACACACTAATTACTCATCTCAATCCATTCCACCACCCATATTATATTTATATTTAATCATATTATACTGTTACATGCTGTTTTGCACCTCTTGTCTGCTGCTACTGCTGTTTTTGCACTACATTGTGTTTATGTTTACAAATGCACTCTTGTTTATAGTCCTCTTTTGCACATTACTGTATAATCATAGTATACAATAGGTTTACTGGTTGGTGTTTTTTTGTATTCTGTGTTTTGTGTATCTGTCCCACATTGTCTTGTGTTGCCTGTCTGCACTGTTTTTTGTCTGCACTGTTTACACCTGGTTGCACACCATGCACTTTATGTGGCGACACTTACTTTAGTCCTTGCTCTGTTATGTAGCTTTATGTTGTGTGATGTAGCTCTATGTTGTTTAATGTAGCACCAGAGGTCTAGAGAAACATTGTCTCATTTCACTCTGTACTGCATCAGCTATATATGGTAGAAATTAAAAACCTACTTGACCTGTGCTGTTGATGCCCCTATAAACAGAGCTCTTTCAGGTTTCTCAGCGGGTGCTTCACTGAGGAGAGCAAACCTGTTGGACACCTGAAGCAGAGAGAAATGGTGCTCCTGTGAAAGAGCCTTAGCATTAGCTTTGCTAGTATGTCACAGAGTCATCACCCACTCTCCCCACTGCGAGGGCTCTAATGCCGGAGTCGGTGTTATCCTAACTCCACCTAGAGCATCCAGACTTCCCTTGCAGAACCTGGACTGTTCTCACACTCACTAATTCTCTTTAGACTCTGGATGTGCTCCTCTAATGCTAGGAGATTCTCCATCAAAGAGCTAACTTACTTACATTTCTCACAGATAAAATTATCGCTAACGATGGAAAAAGACTGATTATACATTTCACACTCCACACACTGAATGAGCTGGATGCTTGCCATATCAGAGAAATTACGTACCTTAATGTGGTTACTGTAGTGTGTGTTCTCAGTTCCGAAGGGAATGGCCTCCACTCACTGCTTTACAACAGGGAATATAGTGCCCTTCTAACAAAAAAAAAGAGTAACACAGCCGACAGAAAGTAGAGAATACAGGAAATCAAAATGATAATTTAAGATTATTTAAGTTGAGACATCGAAAACAGTAAAGATTTAAACGCCCACACAAATACGAAAATCCTCGGCAAACAAATAAACAACAGGAAGCTACATCATATAGCTCAAAACACTTGTGTGGGCTATTTCTCACTTTAACATGGCACTGTGCTATTTTCAGATCCAGCGTCAAACAAATGTTTCTGTAGCTTGAACACCTTACAGTAGCTTTGCTATTTTTGTCATAGACAACAGGTTCCCAACCCACTTCCTCATTAACAGGCCATACTGAAGTGGGTGTGTTACAAGAAGGGAAAGAATAACATGTGCAGGACAGGGGGTTCTCTGGCAACCAAGATTGATAAACAGTACCATAGACCACACAGAATGAAAATAATAGCTCTTAAATTAAACAAATGCAGATCTATGTGAAACTTATTAACTGATTCAGATTGTGCAGTGACTTTAAATTAGTGTTTTATTGTCAGCAGATGCAATGGGAGACTAAATTTGATAAGACTATTGATTCATACACAGTGGTGATATTAACTCTTAAATCTAAATATGTAGTGTGCCTAGAGTGTAACATTCCACAGTTCTCACTTTCTCATTATATATAATAAACAGTAATAACACTACTACAGATGGTACACCTGACCATTTTTGCAATCAGTCAGTCATGTGGCAGTAGAACAGTAGATAATAATGCGAGTAGATAATATTCACGAGCTTTAGGTAACATTTACAATAATGATCAGAATAGAAAACCTCCAGCAAGTGACAGAGTGCACATAGAAATGCCTTGCTGATAAGAGAGGTCATTGGAGAATGGCCAGTCTGACAGTAAGTCTACAGTAACTCAATAGATTTTTGTATAAAATTAGAAGAACAGATAAACATGAATAATTTTATGTTTAACAGGATATGTGACCTGGTTAACTTGGCAGTTATGCCTTTATTATTAAGTTCCATTTTGAGATCGTAGTGGTGCTGCTTCATGACCCCGTGGAGCTATTTTTGACATACTGTAAGCTTGGACTGTGCCATGTAGGCAATTTTTACCTGCCATTAGTGCTTCACCTGCAGGTAACTGACACTGCAAGGTATTGATCAGTATATCCTTCCCAAGCTCAGAGAGACACCAGGGACAGATGCAGCTTTTTCAGCATTGAAGATTTGTAATGCTCAATGGGTTCAATTCTAGGTTTCTTTTTCTAATAACTACCATGTCTTTTTTGTATTTTTAACCCTTCTGAGAGCTTTATTGTCTATAATAATAAAAAATAAAAAATCAATGAGTATAATATGTTAAAAACTGGTGCAAGTTGTAATCATTTGACAATATTGTGTAATCTGTAGGAGATGAAGGTTCGGACTCCCACATCGAGACTCCAGCCAGTGAGACGAGCGGCGAAGTCACCGCCTATCAGACTTGTGCCAACGTAGTTCTGAAGGTCATCGGCGGCCTGCTGTTGGTCCTGTGTGTTTCCTCATCCTGGGTGGGCACCACTCAGGTGGTGCAGTGGACTTTTAAGTCCTTCTCTTGCCCTTTCTTCATCTCCTGGTTTAGCACCAATTGGAACATCCTCTTCTTTCCTCTCTACTACTCTGGCCATGTGGCCATCACAAGAGAAAAGCAAACACCCATTCAAAAATTTAGGTGAGTTTATCAAAATGAGATTAACTGGGAATGCAATAAAGGGGAAGTGAAAAGATAAAGAATTTGGTGTCAGCTATTTAATGGAATTCAGCCTACAACCCACAGGCAGTATTCAGATCAAAAGAACTGACCACTTACTGATAGAATTACTAAATTTATTTTACTTTAACCCTTAACAAAGTTTATTTTCATGAATTTAAACTCTGTCACCTGATGCTTTGTTCTCCAAATGCTGGTGCCAAATGTTGGGGCAGGCCGTATTTGGTCTGGCGAGCCATAGTTTGGTGACCCCTGCTATAAAACATCATTCCAATGCAAGTTTACTTATATATCAGCTCTAAATAATAGTTGTAGTGCCCTTACACTAAACAAATTAATCAAATTGTAATTTTTTTAGTAGAGCACACCCATGAAAAAGCCAAAAACTCACTAGTCAAACAACCCTCCTTCTGATCCACCCTGCCCCATCTGCTTGGAGACACAGCAGGAATTAATATCACTTAGAAAAGAAGCAGAGTACTTCTTACCCCATACACAAAGAAAACTTAGCCCGAGGAATTGGATCAAAGAATACCATCAGTCTCTCTCACTGCTAAATTCACTTTATATGAATGGGAAAAGTGTCTGCCTTGATGGCCACTTAATTCAATTCTGTCTGGACACCACTCATATACTTACCTGCAATCTCACCATCATGTGTTTACCTTAGTGGCCAAGTGCAGTGCTAAACCACATAAACACACACATAGACATGCACACACATATGCACACCCGCACAACAAATGATAGTTGTATTGAATGTTATTACTATTAATATTGTGCTGCCATTATTAACATTATTATTGTACTTGTGTTTTTGTTTGTTTGTTTTTCTTCTGTCTTATATCTGTTCCACTTCATGGTTTGTGTTTTTTTTTAGTAATGGCTTTCAAGTTTGCATTAGTTTATATTCTTCCTCTTTACTGAAACTAATTACTTTGTGAAGCATCTAATAACATTAAAAGATTTGCAATTGTAAGTGAAAAAATGTCATGCATTTGTATGCACGTATAAAGGTGTATGCAATGCTTTTAAATGTTATAAACCCTTTATATAAAGTGCTAAATGATTCATGCTGATAGATTATTTAAACAAATCTGAGGGTTACTGTTGGGTTATAGTGACACATTACCCAGGGAGCCAACATTTTTTTCATATCATTTCACAGGTTAATAAAAAAATAAATTAAAAAAAGATTTTTGGAAGACCTAGAAGTGCTTTTTTTAAATCTTTTGTAGTTTTGACAGTCATCTCATTTTATCCTAACCTTATTTTGAATAGTTTAGGGTAAAATAAACCCTTATATTTTACCCTAAAGTATGCAAACATAAAATTGTCCCATTGGTTGTAAAAAAAAAAAAAAAAAGAAGGGCATTCATTTAAAACATTTATTTTAATGATATTCAACTATAGTGTTATGTGCAAATAAAATTAGTGTCTCATTTACATATATATATTTTATATATATATATTTTACAATATCTTAATGTATGTTTTCACCAAGTTTCCTGTGCCTGTGGTGCAGTTTTTTTTTATTATAACTGTATAATTGTATAGCTAACTATATTTACTATTTCATTGTATAGGGAGTGCAGTCGATTGTTTGGGGAAGAAGGAATGACACTGAGGCTGTTTCTAAAGAGAACAGCACCTTTCTCCATCTTATGGACGCTGACTAATTATCTGTATGTGCTGGCATTGAGGAAACTTACAGCCACAGATGTTTCAGCACTCTACTGCTGCCACAAGGCTTTTGTCTTCCTCCTGTCCTGGATTGTGCTCAAAGACCGCTTCATGGGTGTGCGGGTCTGTATCTTTAGTACCTCTTAAATATCTCTAATTGACAGCAAAAAATTTATGATACATTGCGATATGTTACATGAACCTACAAATATTGAAAAATGCACAGAATAATGTATGAGGCAGAAAGTCATGGCATCTTGTAAAAACAAAATAAACTAAATAAAGGAGTTTTTCCTTGCCACAGTCGCCATGGCTTGCTCATCAGGGATAAATGCACACCATTCACCTTAACTGTTGATTTCTGTAAATCTGCTTTGAGACAATGTCTGTTGTGAAAATCGCTATAGAAATAAACTTCACTTGACTTGACGTGACGTGACGTGACTTAAATAGACAAAGGTTTGTGCACACCTGGCCATAAGATTCATATTTGATTAGATTTATGAATGTATTTATTCCACATTTATGTTCCATTTATAATTATAATAACCTCTGTTCTTCTAGGAAGATGTTCCACTAGATTTTGAAGGGTACTTGTGGAGATTTGGGGCATTAGTAAAGTTCAGGTCCTGATGTAGGATGAGGAGGCCTGGGGTGCAGCCAGCGTTTCAATTAATCCCAAAGGTGTACATTAGGGTTTAGGCCAGAGCACTATAGCACTCCACTTAAGATCTTCCACTCCAAATCATGTAAATGTTATTTTCATGGAGCTTTTTTTACAGAGGCATTGTCATGCTGGCAAAGTTTTGAGTCTTCTAGTTCAATTGAAAGGAAAAATGTAATGCTACTGCAGTCAAAGATATCCTTTGCAGTTGTGTGCCTCCAACTTTATGCTAACAGTTTAGGGGAAGAAACACAAATGGCTGGAAAACTGAGGTGTCCCAATACTTTAGTTCATAGAGTGTAGAGGTTGCCAGGATATGGTTGATATATGATGACGATTATTTTGGCCAATTTGTTTCTTTTTCCCCTTCATCTAATAAAATCTAATACTTAAATAATATGTAATACAGAAAATTGCTTAAATTAAACATTTATTGAACAACACAAGTCTCTCCAATCATTGGACTTGTTACCAGGTTTTGGTATCTGAGCCTACATGTATCTTAAACTACAGCGAGTTGAATGCTCTCTAACAATATGGTTCCAAAAAGATTTCCTCATTCTCTCTCCAAATGTTATACTCTCTAAATGTTATTCTCATTCTCTCTCCAAATGTTATTCTCATTCTCTCTCTAAATGGTATTCTCTCTAAATTTTATTCTCATTCTCTCACCAAATGCAACATCATATTTAACCAGCGGAATATACTGTATAAGGCTAGATTAAGAACGAATGCTAAGAACCATACCAAGCTGACGGTCGGCCGTCGGGGATGTCACTGTTGTTTTGAGCGCCGGTCGGCTTAAGGTTATTTTTTTCGCATCCTTGACTTGTCAGACCGCGAATTAGCAGCGGAGCTCGTCTGCAAGAAACAGAACTAATTGGCTTATTGGCTAATTAGCTTAGCGAATGAGCAGACGTGAAAAAAACGGAACACGCTGGTTGTCATTCTGGTCCTTGTCTTTGCAATTTAACAGATATGATGCAAAAAGGTTAGACGAATCCGTTAGTAATGATTGCAGCAGGTGTAAATGCTGCTTGCTTTAGACGTTTACAGTTGTAGCGCGCCTGGTTTCCCTTTTTGGACACTACTGCCACCTGTTGGTATGAGAGAGTTATGTTCTCTCACACGGTTTGGCGTGTCAGATGCATGCCTAATAATCGGCCTAATTTGCAGCACAATCAGCCAATGACGATTAGTAAAAAAATTAAAAAGCCAAAATCGGCCCGATTAATCGGCCGGCCGATCAATCGGTTAAGCTCTAATAAAGTGTATGTTTAAACCCGTCTCACAAGTCAGATTTGTTATGCAATTTGTGTGCAACAAATGGAAATATATTATCGCTAAACCAAACAATTACTTGTATCAGTTAGAAAACACCATGAAGTCACCCTATGTGCCTCTCATGAAAAGCCAATATATTAAACCTGCACATTTAAGAGTTCAGAAAGACACTGACAGACTTTGACCCAAAAGCCAACAGATTTAAAAATGTGTAAAATAAATTTAAATGTACATTAAAATCAACACAAAACTATAGAGGAAGCATTAGAGAAAAGTGTTTATACACATTTTATAAGAATGTATTGACATAGTGGTATTGGCTAGTCAGCTCAGTATCTCTAGTTTCATGTGATTCAAATGCAGCGCTCTGATATAAAGAATGGAGTAGCAGAAATGCCCCAAAACTCAAACTTTTTTAGTTTAATGTACCCTGCAGAGCCCAAACTCCAACACATCCACAGTGCAGTATAGGAGAGGTTTTGAAAACATTACATGGTTACTCAATAAATAACAAAATGGCAGTAATTTCTTATTTTAATAATGTTTAATACTGTAAAATAACATTTTCACCACCCTTACTGAATGTCAAATTAGTTCTCTATTTTACAGGTGCAGTGATTTTAACTGAGACTCTCTACAGTGATCATGGATCTTTTATTGCCTGTTTTGAATTTTTAGATTGTAGCTGCTATTATGGCCATCACAGGTATTGTCATGATGGCCTATGCTGATGGATTCCATGGAGACTCAATTATAGGTGTGGCTTTAGCCGTTGGCTCGGCCTCCACCTCAGCACTTTACAAGGTTTGTGGAGTTTGTAATATTGCTTTTTTAGCATAACTATATATGAAAAAATATTCAGAGTAGTCTCTTATATTTAGGATCATGTCATCTCTTCACCTCCAGGTTTTGTTTAAGATGTTTCTGGGCAGTGCCAACCTGGGAGAAGTTGCTCACTTCTTCTCCACCATGGGCTTCTTTAACCTGATTTTCATCTCCTGTGTGCCCCTCATCCTCTACTTCACCAGGGTGGAGCACTGGGGCTCGTTGTCCTCTTTGCCATGGGGTTACCTGTGTGGCGTGGCCAGCCTGTGGCTGGGTGAGCAAACACAACCATTTAAAACTTTTAGTTAAATGCAGGGGGGGTCCAAATGATTTCTGAAAGAATGTCAAAATCATTAATATTACACACCCAGTTAAACAAATAGAAATACATTTTAACATTTTAAAATGAAATAATATTGTGTTTATTAAATGTGTTTTGAGAATTTTTTTGTCTTGAATGTCGCAACCTCCAATTCAGATCTGAAACTGATAACTATTACTTCTATCCAGACAGCTTTCTAAAGGCACTGAAGCTTTTGAAAAGCATTTCATATGTTTCAGAGCTGCCCTTTCACGATCATTATGATTGGTCAAAATGATTTAGGCTGAATAGCTGCAATTATTTAGCATATCTTTTAGTGTAGCTGCATTTTTTTATTGTGAAAATAAGAAGATTTAAAAATAAATGTATATACTCTTAAAGCTTAAAATTCAAAACAATTTTGTTGACAATATAGTTAAGCTGAAGACATTGTTTCATTTTCTCAACATATCTGTTTTTTTTTTTGTTGTTGTTTTTTACAATAATGGATAAACATGAACACTGAAATTATATTTAGTGGTATTTACTTTTGCTAGTAATGAATTGAGGTGATCAGGTTTAGAACCACGTTTCTTTCTTAGTGAACAGTTAGCTACAAGTTCAATATTCCACTATCTTCACAAAGTGGTTATGTGGGTTTCCTCTGAGACTCCTAACCACCACAGCCCTAAGAAAAAAGCTGTTAATGACAATAATGAAATGGGTAAACAAACACTCAGAAATGGAGATATAGATAATTCTTCTGATATGCAGTATACGGCAAAAAAATGTGGATGGCTGACAAATTACACTCACGCACAGGATTTTCCTACGAATCTGTTGCTACTTTCTTAAAAGCACTTAATTGTATGAAATGTCTTTGTTATAGTATTCCAGTTGAGAGCTTTTCTAAAAAAAACAGGGCACAAACCTGTTCTCAAATGACAACACTTCTGTGTACAGGCAAGGTCCATGAAGACATGGCTTGACTAAGATGTAGCTGAAGTTGAGAGGCCTCAATAGAGCTCTGACCTCAACTCGCTCACTAGCAAGATCTTGACATATGCAATAATTACGTCTTCTTTAGATTGTTTTAAGGGGATGCAAACTTTTTTACTTACCAATAAAATATAAACATAGTGATCAACACACCATCACTGACCCATATATCGAATTTGCTGAGGACAAAATTAAACTCTATAGTAAACTTTTCAGAGTGCTGAAAATGCTTTATCTGAGAGAATTTTTGGGTTTATATCATCGAATTACACTCTGAAGTAGCATTTCATCACCTCCGCTATCCGATATGTGATGTGTCAGCAGGCGTAGGCTCGATAGTAAGAGATCCACTTGTTTACTGTCTTTTAATACTGAAGTGGAACACTAATTCTCAGAGGAGCAGACAGCATCGATTATTTTCTCCACACATTTAGAGTTTGCACTGAAAGGAGGTGTCACAAATTATTTTCACTCCTTTCTCTCTCTCTCTCTCTCTCTCTCTCTCTCTCTCTCTCTCTCTTTCTCTCTCTTACTCTCTCCTCTGTGTGTGCTGTTTTACAGTATTCAACATTCTAGTAAATGTAGGCGTGGTTCTCACCTACCCCATCCTCATATCGATTGGGACTTTACTCAGCGTTCCAGGGAATGCAGGTGTGACTTTTCTCATTGCATTTCAAATCCATTCTGTGTAATTCAGTTGGGAAATGTCAGTAAATTACTATCTAAGTACGTACAGCACATTCAGTCGCTTTTTTCACTTTCTCTCACTCATACACTCATATACACATATACACACACACACACACACACACACACACACACACACACACACACACACACATACACGCTCCTGAGCAGGATGTCTCAAGTGATTAGAGTTTTTATGATTTATCCTCCCCAACTCTGTCTACTGCTAAAAGCATCCAAACCATTACACAGCAAATTTGCTAGCCTCCCACAGCATCTCTCCTTCCTTAAGATATCAGAGAGAAGCCTGATCAGCAGTGTGTATCCTGACCAGCAGCAGTGCTCATCATAAAAAACACAATCTGTTGCCAAGCGACACTAAATGCTTGATGAAGGTACATATCTGTCAAAGCAGCCTGCCAAGGTCAGTAGGTCAATTCAGGCAGGCTTTTTAAAACACTAACATGACCCCTATTTACTTGTTCTGGCACCACTGAGATCACAGAGTTTTTATTTTTATATGTTCATTGCTGGGGTACAATTATACTTTTTTTTTTACATTCTTTTGATGGAAGGATGCAGTAAAGCTGAAATATTTCTCCAGAGACCTCATTTACTACAGTCATTAGCCAAGTGGGCCGGAAATATTTATAATCCAGTCATTTCTCAAGTTCCAGGAATTGCCCATGTTACGATATTAGAATGTGTTCCTTGGTTTAAGTTGTCCTTGTGTTCTGTTGCATCATGATTTAAGTGCCTTAGGTGGAGTTGTTGCAATGATGGAATTTCATGAATAATTTGTGAGCTGTTCTTCTGTGGTTCTTCCCCAAATGGTTATTACAAAGTTGGAGGCATACAATTGTAAAGGATGTCTTTGGATGCAGTAGCATTAAATTTTTTTAACTAAGAGACCCAAACTTATTTCAGCTTACCAACGCCCCTGTGCACAAAGCCAGCTTCATGAAGAGGTGCTTTACACTGGTTGGAGCGGATGATCTTAAATGACTTGCTATTGATCACTGACTACAACTTCATTAAACGCATTTCAAGTTAATTGAAATGTTGACTGCCCCCCATCACACTGCTGACTTAAGCTGAATAAGCACACATCATGTTCAAAAGCACATTCAAATCCTATTCTGCACATCCAAATCCAAACTGTTATCCTTATCGTGTACATTCAAATAGGAGTCGTTACATAATTCATATATTGGTTTGTTTGTTTTTGACAGAAAGGGTGGTAGGGCATCTAAATAGGACTAAATGGTGTGCAACAGGATCCCAAAGCACACAACTAGAATGGCATGCAGGAAAAATAAGCAGTCGTAAGCACATAGTGGTTTTAAAAGAGGTCACTTGTTTATATATTTTTTTAAACTTACTAACTACATTTGAGACAATTTTGTTAGAACCAGAATTAACAGATGTTTTCCAATGTTTCTAGAGATATTTTTGTTCGATGAAAAAGCAAAAACAAACCTCACCAATTCCAGTTAATGCCATGTGCACTTTGTTTTAAATCCGAATACAAACACAGATATATAGAAATATTTGGAGCACTACATACAGATACAGAACACAAATACTAGCACTGCATTTCTCCAATTATTTAAACTATTGGTTAAGAAAATGATAAGACTTCATATGAAAATGAAAAGCATCATGTTACTGGTGTGCTGCTATTATTCTCAGTAAGAAGATGAGTAGGATAGCAGAACATACAAGTGAATTCTTTCTCATCCTTCTTCTGCTTTCTGACATTCTTGCATTTAGCTATTGATGTGCTGAAGCATGAGGTGATCTTCAGCGTGGTGCGTCTAGCCGCGACCTGCATCATCTGCGTCGGCTTCCTGTTGCTGCTGCTGCCTGAGGAGTGGGATACCGTTACACTGCGCTTCCTTGCCACACTTGCTGACAAGAAATCAGAAGAGCACGGCGAGGAGCTCACAGAGTCCAGCATCAACATGCGCAGCCGCAGCAGAGCCAACGGTGCTGTCTCGATCCCCTTGGCATGACCTATGACCTCTAGACCTCGGCCCTAGAGCTAATGAGTGCTAGAGATCCGCCATGAGGCAGTGTCTGAGTCAGGGGTAGTTTGGGTGTATGAGTGGAGATTCTGGAAGAAACAAAGTGGAGAGAAAGGAGAACTGGGATTATAACATGCTGTGACAACAACAACAACGCAATATCAACTGTGTGGATAGTGGCGGAGCTGAAAATATGAGGATCATAGCATTACTTCTCTCTCTCCTTTATGTGAGATTAGAGAGGAGCATTCTGCTGACTGTGCTGAGGAGGAAATCTCCCTTTTTAAAAGAAAGGTTTATTTAAATTATTTGTTTTTCTTGCTGGGATTTCATGTTCATGGGAGTAAATTTTCTTTAGGGAGATGAACTCTCTTGAGTAATGGAGTACATAGCCTTTTCTGTTTGCACGCCTTCATCCCAGCTATGCCTGCTGAACCCTCACATGGACTGTATTCTGTGAATATAGACTCGATCAGGGCCAATTTGGCTCACTGTATTAAAAATGCATGCATCTGACAGAGAAAGAATATATAATACAAATGTTATTTACATTGTATCTGACGGCATTATGCTGTACATAAGATGGAGAATATATATTATCCTATAGATGAACGGGGCCCCTCGTTTCTTCTTACACTGAAAATTAAAGATGAAAACCTGCCTCAAAATGCTATTTTTGGCAAACATTCTGACTCTCACTATCTTTCTGCAGAAGAATGCATCATTGTGACAGGTATAATCATTTAGAAATAAGTGAGGCACACAATGCTGTGAACTAGAGAGCTGAATATGTTATTTTTTAGCAGTCATATTATTTTGTGTTGCTTACCACTAACAGTTACATAGGAATTGTTTCAAACCCTTCTCAAGTCCTTAACTTAAATTGCAAAAGGAAATTTTGAAATAATACAGAAAGAAATGCCAATATATATATATATATATATATATATATATATATATATATATATGCACTGATCAAGCATAACATTATGACCACCTGCTTAATATTGTGTTGGTCCCCACATTGCTGCCAAAACAGTCCTGACCCATTGACCATTACCAGCATTAACGTCTTCCGCAATTTGAGCTACAGGAGCTCATCTGTTGGATGGCATGTGCATGAATGAGCCTCGGCCACCCATGACCCTGTCGCCGGTTCTGCTTCTTTGGACCACTTTTGACAGATACTGACAACTGCAGTCCAGGAACACCCCACAAGAGCTGCAGTTTTGGAGATGCTCTGACCCAGTCGTCTGGCCATCACAATTTGGCTCTTGTCAAACTCACGCAAATCCTTACGTTTGCCCATTTTTCCAGCTTCTAACATATCAACTCTGAGTAAAAAAATTTTCATTTGCTGCCTAATGTATCTCACCCACTAACAGGTGCCACGATGAAGAGATAATCAGTGATATTTACTCATGGGTCATAATGTTATAATGTCAATATTATGCCTGATCAATATATATATATATATATTAAGTTAAAACAAAGCAGAGGATGGTGTCGGGTGGAATAAGAGAGAAAACTATTTACTGCTAATCATAAAACTATTTCATTTCACATTACAATCTCATTACATTCAGCCTGGAAATTTAAGAGAGCACAGCATGAACCCATCTACTGTAAAGAATGAGGTCCTTTTTTAATACACAGAGGGCAACTAGAGAGGTTTTTTCAGACTGATAAAAAAAAAAAAAAAAAAAAAAATTAAATAAGGAAGGTTTTTTTTCAACCACATCCTAGTAACAGGTTTTTTCACTTTGGATTTCAACATTAACATTTTGGGAAATAATACATCTCACATCTGTCAGTTAAAGAAAAATTACAAGTTTTCTTCTCACCATAATGTAAAAAAAGCACATATTCTGACTTTAGTATTACATGATTAAAAATGAACAGAACAAATCAGTTGGTCTGTTTCACAGCTCCAAGGGGTCTTTGATAGATGACTTGATGATGGATCCAAATATAATAAATAAGCCCAGGCCTAGTATGGTGGACCATTTGGTTTCAAAGTTCTTTCACATTTTTTTTTTTTGTATAATGAATTTGGAGTTTGATGAACTTGCATAGCATCAGCTTGTTTTCACATTTACATTAGAATTCAAAAGTCCACATAGATAAAGATTTTTTTCAATATAAATATGGCATGAACTTTGGGTTGGTTCTAATGGTTTAAAGGCAGTTCATTCATATGACCTTCATATTTTTGAATATAAAAAACTGCTTGCTTTATTCCCCCCCAGACACATACAGTATTTCATGTCAATCCTGTTTTGATCTTATCGTGTACAGAATGCTAAACAGATGCAAATGCTGGTTATGACATATATTTAATAAACACTAAAGCAGAAAAAAAACAAAAAGGTACTCCAAAATATGGTCAAATACAGACAGAGTTCTGTCAATTTACAAACCGACTAAATTACTGCAAAGGAGATTAAAACCAGGAACAGAAACAGTTCAGCAACAAAGAATTTATCAAAATATCACATCTTTGGCAACGTTCAGTGACAAAAGTCACAGTGAGTGTATTACTTCATGCTGTTTCTCTTAATGAAGATCTTTTTAAATAATGTGTTTGTGCATGTATTCGTAAGCTGCCTGTGCTTAATCAGTTAGAGGGCAAGTCAGAGTGGGAAAGTGCATGTGTTTCCTCGAGTTGGGCAGCTATGTTTGATGGCTGTGGTAAGAATTAGAGTTCAAGTCTTGCAGTGACCTGACAGCTCTCTTTATTTTTCATCCACAGCTTATGGACCACATCATGTAAAGCATCAGTTTTTACTTTTAATAAAAGTGGTTGTGCTATTGTAAAGCATTTACAGGAGTAAAATGAAGAAAATCATTTGTTTGAAAAGGGTGTAAGAGACCCTCTGGAGTCCATTGGTGAAAACCAAAAGCACTGCATCTTGTTTCCTTTTAGCTCCACTTTAACAAGACTTACTATGGTACATACATATAAAAACACCCATATGTAAAACACCCAAAAGATCACAAAGCCCATTTTAAATTAGAAAATGGCAGGATAATATGTAGACAATGGTATGTAGCAATTTTCATATGAACTCGAATCAGTTAGTCATAGAAAATCTAAAACACAACTCATAAAGAAGAATTGTAGTGGATTCTGTCAATCATCAAGCATAGCACTCTCAGCTGTGCCATGCCTGACCAGTCAGCAGGAGAGATATCCCCTCGTCAGTATTCAAGCATGTCCACACTGTTAAAGAGTAACTCATGAGGAATGTCACTATGGTAACATTGCCACGTTATAAAAAAACTAAAATAAAAACAGAAATATAAAGCAGGAAGTGGTGCATGTACCTGACAGTCTTTACACAACTTTGCAATAGTTTCACAAAACTTAAAGAGTAGAGGAGAAATACTACAGATCGAAGCTCAGATTCAGACAGGAGTGGACGAGTTCTGTGAATTATTATTGTGGAAGGTGCTAAAAGAAGACCCTGGAAGTCAGAGGATACGGGGTATTTGGATTGCATTGTGAAATGCTTACTTTCATTCTGGCCCTGTGTCTGTGTGGATTATTTCACTCCAATCATGATACAGTTTTTGTTTTAGCGTAACTCTACTGGCAGTGGCTGTGAAATGGGGACGAGCAACTCCAGAACAAAGATTTGCAAAGTAACACCAAAACAGGAACAGCCTTTACATCAAACAGCCTCACCAAGGTTGATCACTGCTGGGCAATATTTACCACAACACCAGCAGGGAATTCGGGGACACCAGCAGATCAGACAACTGCCACCACTCAAACAGCATGTACCTCAGCTTGTTCATTTACCATCAGGTCAGATCATTTCTTTGTTAACATCTTGTAAACAGTGGCCACTTCTTTCTAATACCCCAAATCAGCAACTGTTTACCGTTTCTGTTTTCTTTCAAGAGTTCCCTAACTTACAGGATACAGTACGGTTTTCTTCATACTGCCAATCACATTGATAATTGCATTATAAATTTTGCCACTGTTTGCTTTTTTAATGCACCTTTTTTTTTTTGGAGTGTGAAGTAATTTGTTTTTTCAGACTCACAGAATGTACACGCTGAACCAATACACAGCATCATCAAATCTCATCCACCACAAAAACCAAAGGTCTAAAATCTTGCTGTACAAACAAAATAAAGCTAATGTTGCTATTCAGTAGGTTGGAATGGTACTGACCTTGAATTTTTCCATGCCTGCTCACAGGCATGGCAAGCTGTTGCATGTCAAATGGAGCTGGCAGCAACATCTAAGGCTTCTGATGAAAATGTTACTATGGTACGCACACGCTCAGTAATTTGATTTCTGTTATATTTCTCAGTTTTTACCATAAGTGATATGGTATATGGTATATAAATATGTTTTTACTATGCAAAGGAATGGAGAAATAGGGCTGTCACACTCCAAAATTCCACTCCATGTCAGGGAGGCGCTGTGGTGCAGGCAGTAGCCTACAGGTACAGAGCACTTGTAATGAATGTATGTATTTATGTATGTAGTAACTGTTAATTATTGGTAAAGGCAAAATTAGCATGTTCTCCATGTCCAGAACCTACTAAATTCATATACTTACATAGAAATAGTAAGTGGATTTATTCATTCATACAGTATATAACACCTTGGATTGATTGACACCTAAGGTCTATCTATATAGTAGATAACCCACCTACCAGCGTGTTTTAAAAGATAGGAGGAAATGGGAAAACATGCAAAACTGTATCAAATCAGTATCTCAGACTCAGGATGAAACCATTACCCGAGCTTGAGGCAGCAACGGTGATAGAGGCTGTGAAATAAAGTGAAATGAGAACACAGGTGTGATCTTTAAGAGATGTTTAGAAATCCACAGGAAGTAGTTTATAGAAGAAGCACAAAGCAGACAGCTGGTGAGCACTGAGCCTTGCCCTGTTTTTCCCTGTGGGTCTGATTACCATGCTGCTGGAGTGGAAAGTAGCCTGGGCTGAAGCCACAGTGCTTCCTCCATGGAATCCACTCTGCTGGTACAAGTCCTCATTCCTCTCAGGAAAATCCTGAAGTATGAACACTGAAAGATAACTCTTTTAACTGGTCATCAACAGGGCCCAACATAAGATTTTGCTTTTGTTTACACTAGAGTGTATTATATGTAAACTTTTCCAGCATTGAAAGAGATTCCCTTAAGTGGGTTTATGTATTGCACAGACAAACCATGGAAAGTTCCTGCAAGCACAGACACTCCTAATTGGTCAAGCAACCAAGAAGCGTCAATCCCGTCAGAAGCACCTTAGGGAGCGGAGAATTTTTACTTTAAACAGTGAGTGATTGAAATAGATTTAATTTAAAATAATGTTTCAATATATTTCACTGATCCAGTTTAAGTCACAGCTCATGCAAGAGAAGACAGGTTGACACATTCTGATTTCTCCAGTTGCAGGAGCCTGTAATGGGCAGACAGAAAGAACTAATCTGGTGTCCAGGCCTACTCAGAGAGACATCTTCTGGGATCAGACAACAGGACAGAATCTAGACCTCAGGGAGCTTCTGCAGCCAAGTCCTCACTTGACTGATCCAGACACTGAAATAGAAGAACTGCCAGGACGACAGAATTTAGAAGTTGGACTAAAGGGTAATTCGGATGGTTTCTTTGGGTATTTGAATAACAGTGTAACAAAATCGCCAAAAAGATTAGGACAGCAGATTTTACCTTGGCTTGAGGACTTTCGAAAGCATGAGCGAAACCATTTAAACTCTTGGGATATACTGGAGGGCCAGTGGGGACACCATCAGTGGCTTGATGCACCCAGGGAACATTGTGAAAAGGAAGAAAGGGAAAAGGGAAGAAATACTACAGGCCAGGTAAACGCTGTTTACCAAAAATGGAAGTTGGAGAAAACCAAACATAAATTAAGATACTGATGTGAGTTTGGAGATGCAACTGAAAAGCCATGACTAACCTCATTGGTTTTGACATGATGATTTGATGCACATGGGTTCAGCGGATAGGCTGTCTAATGCTAATATAATCTGACTATGAAAGCTGTCTAATGAAAGCAAATATTTTAAATTGTACATTATTGACGTGTTTTGTCTGCAGCCTTGACCACTGAACACTGTTGTGTAAATGCATTATTTGCTAATGCAAACACATTTCCAAGTGACGTGCTAAAGTCCATTTGTGTTGTGAAAATGTGACCCATGTTTGATATTTAACTCTTTTAATTTTATGGCAAATGATTGAAAATTATTACAGTTCCAAATAAAATAACTAGATGCAATGACCAAATACCAGGAACCACTTAAAAATCAAATGTTCCCTCTTAAGTAAGGCTTTAATCCAAATATAAACCGTTGATATGCTGTGCGGGCAAAGCGCAGCTTCATGGTGGCTCTCCTGTTCCCAGCCCTCCTGAAAACAATGCTAGCTGCTGCTGAATGGTTCCCAGCTGACATAATTATCATGATAAAATACACATTCATTTTGGTTGTACTGTGGTCTTTATCCAGTAGAAATATGAATTTAACACCGATTCAAATGAGTTGCTAATTAGAAACCACAAATAAATCCAGTGTGGGAGTCGACTGAAGACAGGGTTGACTGAAGTAGTGGTGAATATGATCTTAAACCAAATTTCTCTGTAATACAAAATGTCAGATGCAAAGCAACATAATGTTAATTTTCTTCTCAGTCAGCTAATATTCACATCGGATATGAGAAAACAACGATACAAAAGTACACAGTAATAATCAAGCAAAGCAGGTAGCAATAAATCACGACACGTTTGCAATAAAAAAATCAAATAATTTATTTATACTTTTTAAACAAAGTCTGTTGTCCACTTGAAATCAAAGAAAATTTGCAAGAAATGTTGTAAGAGGCAGAGGAAGATGAATGGGATGACGAAACATGTGGACCATACTGTACGTCCCAACTCCATGACTCCGTGAGGTGCAGGTCTCCTTTTTGTTTTGTTTTTTTCTTTTTTTTTTTTGTAAATCAGAAGCAACTTAAAACCAGATCACAAACACAACTGAAATGTTTATAGTGAAGAGCAGATGCCCTGATAATTCCTTGACCAAAACATCACACATCAGGATCATGTCTGCTTTTAAGAATGGTGTCATATGCAGCTAGGACCTGCCAGCTGTTGTCCTTTTGTAAATGAACCTATAATAAAGATCTTAAACGTTAATAAATGAAATGAATCAGTAACAATGCATCTGAAAGTGCAACTATTCTAAACTATTTTAGAATTGTGGATGCTCATTTCATAAAGCATTGATAAACCTAGGAAGAAACCATGAACTAACGTATGTAGAACTGCCCAGCTTCCAAACAGATATTAGTGTCTGTTCAGATTGTATTTTTTTTGTACCTAGAACAAATTAGGCCCAAAGAGTTGGAGTTATTTAACAGGCATATCTGTCAACAGTGGTGAATGATAAGAGGGGGCATTTGCACAATAACAGCTCACATTTCCATCTCTCAACAGCTATTCAAGTCCTGAAGGAGCCCAACCCTTTACATAAACAAGTGGATTATGATTTTTAATAAGAATAGGGTCCTTTAAAAGAGCTTTTGTCAAGGAGAAGAGACCAAAAGGACAACTGGACACCAGAGCTGGTTTCTAAGGGGTATACAGCATCTCACTCTATAACTGTTGTATCCAATGAATTAAGGGTCAGTATAATTCAGCATTACATTTCTTATTCAATTTGGGTTCACAAAACTCTGTTTCTCGGCGAAGAAAAAAAAAATCCATCTGATCAATACTGTTGCACCTCTGTACAAATAAAAGAATCACATTTTCCCCACCAAAAATCTGCATGTTTTAAAAAACAAAACAACAAAAACAGCAAAGCACATCAGCCAGAATCGCAAGAGAAATCAGTATTTATAACAGAGGAACACACGGGGAAAAAAAATTAAAAATGAAAACTTCTACATTGCAGTGTGGGGTCTATAGTCATCTACACTCTCAATCAGTCTTTCATTCCAACACCATATAATAGTTCACACTGTATACTGTGTACACTTTGTGAAACAACTTCACAATGCAAATTGTTGCAGATCCTCCTCAGCACAAGTGGTTGCTAATACAGAGTGATGAGCTGCTTATACTTTTATGCTGCCCCCTGCTGTGAAACTAAAGCAGTGCCGGAGCTCAAGTAACTTCAGGCAATGAGGAGATGATCCAATTTTTTATTTTTTGTAGTTTCTTCCTCCTAAAACATATGGCATATTAGCGTACAAGGCATTCATTTACCAATTAACTACTGACTATCACTGATAAGTTGCACCTTTGGCAGTCTGTAAGTTATGCATTTCCATACGTTTTTAAACACTTTGGACAGATAGCTGTTTAGGATGGGTACTCACTGGAGTATTCACAAACAAGTTGGAAGTCTTTTATTATATTAAGGGAATTGCTATCAGTGATTCATCTTCATTAATGTTAAAAGATCCTGCATGTTTATAAAGATGGGTGGCCATTTTTTTCTTAAATGCTAATGGTGCTGAATGGTGCATATGCCACAAAATGACTGGAAGGGTTTCAACAAACGAGCTATAAATTAAAAATTGAAAAGGGAAAATAAAATAATCAAATGCATAAAATAACACAGCACATTAGAGATCAGATAATGTGCACAGCTTGATGATTTCTCTTCTCAAGAATATCTGACAAACCATTACTAGTTATTCTCTGAAAAACAAGAAAAGTACCAGCCTGAAGTTATGTCCCCCACGCGCTAAAGAAAGTAGTTTTAATAGGAGAGAAGGATTATTCTGGCACAAATTAGGTGCAGACAGTGATTTCTGGTAAAAACTTACTGAAGCTGACTGGTGTGAGCAATTCAATGGCTTTGTATGTATGGTCTATCTCTGAGTGCAATGTGATGTCTTCCTTTAGCAAGAAGTGCATATCTGGCTTAAGCAGCTGTATTCCTACAGTGAAAAGAGCTTGGTCTGTTCAAATATAGGGACTAAAATACACACATAAAAGAATACCCCCCCACACACACACACAAACACACACACACACACACACACACACACAAACCAATCCTTCGACCTTTAACACAATCAGAACATCCCTATGAACCCTCTTTTGAAGAAAGAAAAAAAAAAAAAAAAAGGAAGGAAGGAAAAAAAATTATTTGTTAGTGTAGCTTCTATTTTTTTTTCCGTTTGTTTCTGTATGTTTAAATCATTTTGACTGTAGAAGTTTATTTTCCATCCCTCAGTTACAATTACTCATAAAAAATAAAAGTATAGAGGGTGATGCCTTGTTTGTATTCTTTTAGCCTGATCCAGTTCAACACGACTCCTTGAGGTGATGCTAATGTCCTGCATTCACACAATGACCTGCAATCCGGCTTTTGGACAACAGTGTAATCCAGAAACTGTCCCTCTTCAGAGTCGGTGACTGCTTTAAATATTAGCACCCCCATTTTTTTGTTTGTTTTTTTGTTTCGGTTTTTTTTTTTTTTTTTTTTTGCAATAACTTCTCTCGCACAGAGAAAGGTACGTAAAACGCTTTATTACATTTTGCTTGTTTGTCATGCGGCTGCCTCTCTGGTTTGGCTTCCTGGAGGCCAACTCTCCGTACTCACTTGGACACAGGGACAGGAGGACAGAGGACTTGACGGAGCGTCCGGACGTCACAGGAGAGCTCAGCGTAACCACAGCTTGAGCCGGAGAGCATCCACTCCATTTAAATAGTATCTGAACAGCCGCTTGTCCCTGACAAAGCCCAGGTTCTCGTAAAGTTTCAGGGCTGATTTGTTGGTGATTTCGGTCTCCAGCACCACCTGCAAAACACAGCAAGGGAAATATGCAAAAGGTTCAAATAAGGAACTGATCAGAACTGATAATGGTAATAGAATAATTCTAAAACAGCTGTCGGAATAATCTACATGGATTTGTGCAGTAGTATGTACAGCCAAAATAGAAGCTGTGTAGAACTATCAGTTAAGAGCTAGGCTGTGTCTTACCTCATCACAGTCCCCTGCCACCATAGCATAAATGGCCTTTTTAACAAGGTTTGTACCTGAAATTACAACAGAATGATACACATTAATGACCAATGAACTTTGTGACTGATCTCGAGCACCACTGTGCCACTTTTTTAGTCTTTACCATAATGCACAAGTAAAATAAAACCCGGCACAACCAACCAACATATCTAATGATCCACGCAATCCAAGCAACTGTAACAGTTAGGTAGAAAAAGCAAACAGGGCAGGTAAAGCCACACAAATAACTCCTAACCTCTAAAAGACGTTAGAAGGCTTTTAAATGGCAAGACTAAACTTGCACGAAGCATACATACCGATGCCTTTTCTGCGAAATTTGGAGTCCACAGCGAGCATGGCAATGTATCCCCGTCTGAACATCTTTTTGTGCATGTCCAACTTACATACAATGGCACCAACACAGTTTTTCTCCACCACTGCCTGTAATACAGATCAGCATTAAAATCATCCTAGAAATGGCTAGTAAAGGTGCCAACCGTCGATTGAATAAAAAGTACTTCTAATAATTTTAAATCTAATCAAACAGAAGTGATTAAATAATCTAACTAAAATTAAAATATGTTTGAGCATTGTGTATATATATATATATATATATATATATATATATATATATATATATATATATATATATATATATATATATATAAAATTCAACACAAATCATTCACCAAGCTTGAAATCCAAGGTGCCAGGGTCAACTGCTGCCTGCATATGGTATGGTACAATTAGCTATATATATATATATATATATATATATATATATATATATATATATATATATATATATATATATATAAATAAAAGTTATATAAATATAGTGTTCATTAATCGCAAAGGGTTTCAGATGAGGAAAAAAAACAGAAATTAATGTCAGTGTATCAAGAGCAGAAATTTCATATCCATGTTACATATTAAGTTTTATTTTTAACCTGCAAAAAAATGGCAATTAAAATGAAATATAGAAAATATAACTGAAATAGCACAATTTTGAGAAACCTTTAAAAAATGTTTTAAATAAATAAATAAAGGACCAGTTTCATGTATCGCATTAAAGGTCAATGATATTACAAGCCAATGGCTGTATTAAGCATTGAACTTTGTTGTACTATAAATGGGATTGTTCTATATTAATATTTTACTATTTATAAACGTTTAATTAAACTAGAACCCTTAAAAATGGAACTGCATCAGTTACGCAGATTACAGAGCCATGTTTTTGATTCATTTATTTTTAAATATTATGAACTCAAACGAGGGTAACCATGGCAACTTTCATTTGAACATAATACAGTTAGGTATAATGCAAAATTACTTTTGGCCCACCGCTCTCAATCATGTTTGATTATTGGCCCTTCATAGGAAAACGTTTGGGCACCTCAGATCAAGACTGTACAAACAAAATTAGGAACATCCATTAGGCTTGCATTTAACAAACATGCTGTCAGTAAGCAGAAGTTGTGGACACACACATGCAATAGTTTTTGTTTTGTTTTTAAATCTCACTACTTTAAACATCTCCAGAAAAGTACATCAGTCGATTTATTTTCAAAATATTACTAACGCAACCAAGCATAAATATTACTCTATCTATCAATGTGTAAAGTAATAACTATCGTGGTGTGTTTTTTTTCATCTCGCCCACCCCTAGTAGGCAGTATTACTACATACATACCAGAAAGCAGAGCTGGGGCCAGTTGTGAATGAAGTACCTATAGGTGTATATGGAGTAGGGCTCGGACAAGTCTTTAGTTATGAGCCTTATGATATCCGGCATTTGCAGCTCGGACTCGTATCTCACATAAGTGATGGGGCTGTGATCCGCTGCCGGTGTGCTCACTGACAGCTTCGCTATCTGATCCTCTAATGGTGCCTCCTCAGCTCCATCTCCCTGCGCCCCCAGGCCTCGCTCTCTGTCCCCCGCTGATTTCTGCACATGATCCTTACACTCGGAGCGACAAACAGTCCTGTCGAGCTCGGCTTTCAGACACGTACAATCTCCTTCCAGCTGATCTGAAGAGCCGGGCTCGGTCCTGACCGCGGGATCGAGGGAGTCTACTCCGTTACTGGGTAGCGAGCTGTCGCTGGCGTTAAACGCTGATTTCCTGGTTGCCCGCTCGCCAGTGCTGTCCACATACTCAGAGGCAGTGTGCTGACAGTCGGCCGATCTGTGAGCTCGGTGCTGGACGTGGTTTTGGGCGATTTTATAGCCGAGGTGTTCGTCGTGCTCTGGATGGCTGGCGATGCCGTTGAGCTGGGCCGGTGAAGAATGCAGCTGAGCAGGCGAGTTAAGGTGATGGACGCTATTCTGGCTCAATTTAACTATCCCTTTGGGCTCAGTGGCTTGTTGCGCCTCCGTCCCCGGGGCTATTATGTCTCCTCGGCCGCAGTCCAATGTCTCATTGTTCCCCAGGAACGAGCAGCCATCCACGGGCAGCGATCTAATTTCAGCCGAGGACGCAGGCAGTGTGTTAGGCCCAGGCGGCACTTCAGCCATTCCACTGCATGCAGTATGAGTGTAAACAATAGAAGTGAGCTCAAACCGAGCCCTCGAGCTAAACGCCGAGTAAGACTAATACAAGCCGGACTTCCAGGATCGGTAAAATAATAAAAACTGGCGAATAATTGTAAGCTCGTTTGCTATCTCGTGTCCCCTCTAGCCATTACTCAAGTCACTTCACACTAGCTGGCCTATCGGCTATCGCAAAGCAGGGTTGGCAATTTGCGACACATACAGGATCCTGGGAAATGAAGTATTGCGTCACATGCAGCGTTTACGTCTAATTGCAGAACTACAGTAGCAATACGTAACAGTAGTTTCAGATCAGAAGTGGGCGGAGCGTAGGCACATATTTCTTACGCCCCATGAGGCTTTGCACGAACTATGGGTGGAACTTCCGGTACGACGTAATTAATCATTTGTTGCAATGTGTGTTATTAATTTAATAATTCATTCAAAGCAAGGTGTAGAATCACACTCCGACTGAAGCTTTTATTTTGCCTGTGACGGTAGGGCATGAGCAATGTAATATATATATATATATATATATATATATATATATATATATATATATATATACACACACACACACAAATACATATACATGTGTATGTGGCAAATTAAATATTATTTGATTATTTTATATATATATATATATATATATATATATATATATATAAACATCAGATGTTTGCTGAAAATACATATATACAGATATACACATTACATTAGTGAATATATATATATATATATATATATATATATATATATATATATATATATATATATATATATATATATATATATATATCTCAAATCAAATTTAATTTGCCACATACTCATGTATATTTTAAAATAGTCAATGCGCAGCTTGTATAGCAGTACAGATTTACTGTCCCAAAATAATTCAACATACAGTACAACCATTATTGTCAAAATAGCTGGCAACAAAAGTGAATACACAGATGTACGTCGTGTAACCATGCAAAGCCACATGTCTAAAACATACAAATTTGTTTTTATCTTATATCAGAGGAGTTAAAATTTGGTGCTTTGAGTACAATTCTCTTATACTGACCACTGGATATATTCAACATGGCACCTCATGGCAAAGAACTCTCTAAGGATAAGAGAATTAAAATTGTTGCTCTCCACAAAGAAGGCGAAGGCTATAAGAAGATCGGAACACCCTGAAACTGAGTTACTGTACAGTGGCCAGTGTCATACAGAGGTTTTTACAAGACTGGTTCTATTTGGAGCAGGCCTTACAAGGATCCATCAAAGAAGTCGAGTCCTCGTGCTGTGCTTCAAGTGCAGAAGCTGGCTTCAAAAAACAGACGCATGAATGCTGCCAGCACTGCTTTAGAGGTTGCAGAAGTGAAAGGTCCGCTTGTCAGTGCTCAGATCATATGCCGCACACTGCAACAGTTTGAGTGGCCATCGTCCCAGAAGGAAGCTTCTTTTGAAGCTGGCTCACAAAAAAAGCCCACAAACAGTTTGTTAAAGACAACCTGTCCAAGAACATGAAATACTGGAACCATGTCCTGAGCTCTGATGAGACTATGATAAACTTGTTTGGCTCAGGTGGTGTCCAACATGTGTGGTGACGCCCTGGTAAAGAGAACCAAGAAAATTGTGTCTTGCCTACAGTCAAGCATGGTGGTGGTAGCATCATCTGAGTCTGGGGCTGCATGAGTTCTGCTGGTACTGGGGAGCTGCAGAAAACATGAGGGAAACATGGATTCCAACATGTACTGTGACATTCTGAAGCAGAACATGATGCTCTCCCTTAAGAACCTTTTTTTTTTTTTTTCTTTGAAAAAAGCAGTTTTCCAAAATAATAACAACCCCAACCACACCGCCAAGATGACAACTGCCTTGCTGAGGAAGCTGAAGGTGGGGGACTGGAAGAGGATCCCAGCAACAACCTGTGCAGCTCTGGCACTTCCATGCCCAGGAGGATTAAAGCAGTGCTAGATAACAAGGGTGTACTCACTTTTGTTGCCAGTTATTTTGTTTATATATAAATATATATATTACAGACCAAAAGTTTGGACACACCTTCTCATTCAAAGAGTTTTCTTTATTTTTCAGTTGTTTCACACTTTTTTGTTATGTATATAATTCCATATATAATTCCACATTTGTTAATTCATAGTTTTGATGCCTGCAGTGTGACTCTACAATTTTCATAGTCATGAAAATAAAGAAAACTCTTTGAATGAGAAGGTGTGTCCAAACTTTTGGTCTGTTATATATATATATATATATATATATATATATATATATATATATATATATATATATATATATACACACACACACACACACACACACACACACACACAGTATATGAATTGAAAAGTGACCTTATTTAAAAATGATAAAAGTATATGTAAAATAGCTTACACCTAATAAAAGAAAATTACGTGGATTAGGAAGCGCAACAACTTCTATAGACTGTATAAACTATGCTCACTTCTGATATGAAACCCCTGGCCTGGCATGACTGTCCTGAACCTGCTGTAAAAGTATTGCTTCTGTAGTTCTGCAATTAGACATAAACAAGTTAAGCCTTTTTTAGTTTTGTTTTCCCTAATTTTCACGAGAAATTAGAAAAATTACTTGTTTTTTCGTAGTTTGGTTCTGAAATATTAAAGAAAATAAAAAGAACAGTCCTTTTTCATTTTTTCAAATTCTCAATCTAAATTAAAATTAAAATGACCAGAGCTATCACTCAATCTGAATTTCTATTGTATTTATCTGGTGATTAAAACAAAAACAAAGCACATAAGCTTAACACATTTTTGTTAGTCAAAATAATTGTTTAACATCTGAATAAAAGGGAGGAAATGCACCCTTTAGCAAGGGTATGCTGTATATTGAATAATGTTAAAATTGTTAGGAGAGGGAACAAAATTAAGTGCAAAAATAAAATGGAGTATTAATCAATACATCAATAGCATGTATAACAATATAAAGGCTTTTAATAAGTGGCAGCCATTTAAGATGAAGTCTGTACCTTGCTGTATAATCTTATTTGGATCTCAATGGATTTGTCTCAAGGTCCTTCTTCCTCATGTCTCTTTGGGAATAGTCCTTGTTCCCATCATCTCCGGTTTGCTCATTAGGGATCAGAGTCTAAGTAACGTGCTATTAAATAAAATTCAAGTGAAGTCTCTTACAATTAATTATAAATCCAAACTGACCAGACTGAGAACTCTGTACAATGGCCATCAGCTTCAATGTAGCTGTAACAGTAAAGTAAATGGCAACATTACATTTCTGGTCATCATCCATGACTTGAAGTAGAAGGTTTACAAGCTTGCATGTTAGAAACTGCTTGATTATTATATGAAGGCTCTATAAAGGTCTTTTTCATGTAGAGGAATAGGAGGCAGAGACAAGCTGGAGTGGACCACTGTGGAGTAATTAACTCCTGTGTTGAAGTGTTTCTGTCTGTCAGAAAATCTCATGCTGAAGCCAAAGAGACTTAAGGGGTCTCCTTACAGACTCTGGCCAAAAGCTAATTGGAACAAAGCAGACTGAAGGAGCTATTCAGAGTGTACGCAGATGTTTACCCGACCCTTTTCTGAAGTTGTTGTAGACTTCAGGAAAGGTCGGGTGACCGCCCTCCCCTGCTCATCAGTGGCTCAGTAGTGACTCAGAGAGTCAGTAGTACAAAGTTTCTTGGTGTACACATCTCTGATGACCTAACCTGGACTACCAACACTAACTCCATTGTAAAGAAGGCCTAACAACATCTTCAGCGGAAGAGAGCCAGTCTCCCATCCTTGCCACCGTCAACAAAGGAACTGTGAAGCACGTTCTGGCCAGTTGCATCACTGTGTGGTTCGGAAACTGCAAAACCTTAGAACGCAAGACCCTACAACACATAATGGGGATGGTTGAGAAGATCATATGGGTTCCCCCTTTCCTCTATCTAGGACATCTTAAATACATGCTACGTACACTGAGCCTCTACAATTATGAAGGTTCCCTCTCACCACTCCCAGTCTGATAAAGACCCTGCCATGGGTGGGAGGTTCAGAAGCATCAGGATCTGCACTACAAAGTTCTGTAACAGCTCCTTTACAAAAGCTGCCAGCTAAACACCCTTGTGCCACCCATTACCTTGCTTCCTCCTCCTTAACTGTGCACTATGGACATGATTTAATGCAGTGGATATTGCACACACTTTCCCATGGTCACCTCTGACTGTGTACTCACACTTAACTCTTTACATTACTTACATTTCAACCTCATTAATTACATCTACCTCATACTTATCTCACCTTAACTCCGCTATGTTTAATGTTTGTTTTTTAATTATTTCTAATGTTTACTCTTACTGTTCATTGTCTATGCACATTGTTCTGTAGTAACGACATTTAGTTCTTTTGTATAAATATGTATGTGGAAGAATGACAAAGCTTGAGTTTGTTGAATAATTAAATTGAAATATAAAAAAGCTCAACTCTTAAGAAATGTGTATAAAGGTCATCTTTTACATTAATCAGTGCCATATTTATTTTTTATTTACAGCAACATTTTGTGCCTGTGAACAAAATGACCAATGAACTTGTTTTTAAACAAAGAATGCACCTAATGTGTCAAATTCATGTGGATTTGGAATTAATTGGAACAAATACTTGCAAAAGGTTTACTCTTCCTGGGCACATTGACACTTCAGACTACTGCACACCTCTTACCCTTAAAGATCATTTTATAAGCAGCATTAACACTTCAGTCACTGTCTACTGACAACAAAATCACTCATATTGTCTCATTGTCTCATTATGTTAAAATATAGAAAGATCTAATATGGTGGTGTATCAGATATTAAGGTCTCTGTGCTGTATAATCATTCTCCTACAGTATCACAGGTCCAGACACAGGGGCATCTCCAGTAGCGTTCCAGATGTAGTATTCAGAAGACACCAGTTCTCGTGCTTTGGGAAAAAACAAGAGTTATTATAAAATCTACATGACCCTCATGTTCATTATAAAAAACTGTGTTATGCTCTTGACTCATTTGACACACAATTCTATTGCTGTATTGTTTTGAAAAATCATTAAAACACTCACTTGTGATGATACGTGGCTTTGTTGAAGAATACACTTGCACAGAGTGCTGGTCCACACAGCATCCAGATAATGTAAAATCAGCTACGCGGAAGTAAAGCTAAAATACAGTATAAATACTAATGATAAAGAGATGTTCAATAATCTACTTTATCTAAAACAAGAGCTGATTGGTAAGCAGAATCACACTTACTTTTATGTATGCAATGAGATCTATACACATGGGGTCTGATGGTCCAGCAAGATGCCCTGAGAAATTAATTGTTCCTTCCAAAGATACCTCTCGGGACTTTGGAAATTTCTGACCTGTTATATAAAAATTATAAATGTAATAAAACAATTATAAAATGATACTTTTATTAGTCTTTTCTATACAATACATGTAATTTTGTTACCCAGAAACCAGATGAGCAGATTCTTCTCTTTGGAAACCTCTAACTGCCCTGAAGTCACTTTTATATCCACATGGCTCATTAGGTTTCTGTAAAGACACCATTAAGACATGATTCACTCTCATTTATGAGGTAATGAAGGAGCACAACACTGCTCCTTTTGTTCCTTTTCTATTCTATTATTGTGAATTCTTCTATTACTATATTCTATTATAGTATGCAACATGTAAATTTTTATCCTTATTTATTCATTTGATTATATGTAATGAAGTAATTAATAAAAAAAAGCATTTCATTGCATGGTTTGATCCTGCTGCATTCCCAGTGCTCCCATATCAGCCTGGAGATATAATAAATAAATAAACAAATGCTGAATAAGAAATGTGCATGTATGAACCTGTTGAAAAATGGCAGATGTGCTTCACAGTATTCAAAGCTGTTTCGGACACTCTCATGGAGTTTGAGGACCACGTTGATCCTAAGGAGGTTGTCCTCTGACTTGAGAAAGTAAGAACCAAGAATAGGTGGCACAGGTACCTGGTTATAAAAGTAAAATATATAATTAGTGTCCCATATTACTGATGGCCATTCAATCTGCATATTACAGAAATCATTAACACTTGTAACTATTAAATGTACCACATCTACCTGGGAGGTATAACTACAAAGTCGGAAAGGCTCCAAAGGCGGGGAGAAAGGAAATTTGTATGGTCCTGAAAAAGCAGAGCTGTCATTCTCCTCCACACTACTAGCTGTAAGAATACTGGAATCCAGCGATGTCACGCAGGGGTGCACAAGGATGTCCTGCAGAGGTGAGCCATTGGGTGGCAATGTGAGGGTGACTGTGACATTGGGCAAAACACCCTCCACTTCACACTACCAGCATAACAGACACAAGAAGGCACAATCTTGGTTAAGTGACACAGCACTATGATTTATTTACATATTCACAGAAACAGAACACTTTACTCACTTTGCATGTAACTGTTCCATGCACATCCCACAGATCCTGTTTGCTTTGGTTTCCATACTGCATGGACCTCACCTTTTCTGAGAGGGCCACGCTTACCACTGCTTTTCCTCGATGAACCCCGGTTTTCCAAGCAGGCTGTTTCTGAGCACCACCAGGACCTGAAGCCATAGCTGCAGGCAGCACCCCAGACTGAGGAAGACTGTCCAGGGGGGTCCCAAATGGACAAACCTGCATTAGTACCGAAGGAAGGGTTTCCAAGCGAGAGACAAGCACATCTGGCTCTGATGGTTTACTTGCTGTGCCACTAAGGAAGCCCTGTAGGCTAGATAACAGGGCTAAGCCCTGAGAGACGGAAGCCAGGCTGGGAAGGGGAGGTCGAGGATCAGATGGGACTTCCATCAGCAGGAGACAGGCAAGGATTAGTCCACCCTGGACGATGGTTAGGACCGGCCATAGGGTTTTTACACCTGAGCTATTAACACGAAGCTCCAGTGCAGGTGACCGCTGCTGGTGACAACAGTCATCCCTTGCAGCAATAAAGGGCTTGTCAGGGTCTGCTAGGCCCAATTCGGTCAGTAGGAGCTGGGCTATATCACTGTCCTCAGGAACAGACACATATTGAGCTCCAGCAAAGGATTTTGCACGAAACTCCACTGTGGGGTACCGCCTGAATAAAAGACCACAGGGTACAATGTGAAATGAAAAGACAAAAGCATTCAATAGAGACAAACAGTCTGGTAGAATAGATCGGCCATGTCATATTTTATTTCACATCCCAAGACCATAGCACTAGCATGGCCACATAGGTGAAATAAACAATATGAGCCTAATTTCCACCCCAGCTTTAATACCATAGAGCACATTTTAAAAAGGCTATTTATGCACATGTGAATGATATCTAGCTCATGTTGGCTTAAATCAATTTAGTCTTGCATTTAGACCAAGTACTGCGAGTATTACAGAGCAGTTAATGCAGTAACACGAAAATGAGAACATACACGTGACACACCACCCCTAACACTCATGCATCTTCATAATTTCCAGGTATAGCACCATGTTTGAAATACATGTTTGAAAGAACACATCAGCAAAAAAAAAAAAAAAAGTCAAATATATGCATAAAAAGTAAGAAAAGCTTCTTCACAGGATTACATTATCAGTGAAAGATTTAAAAGTGTTGCTTTGTTCTCGCATAATGCAATTATCATTCATTTGTAAACAAAGAAGAAGAAGAAGAAGAAGAAGAAACAAAAGGCCAGATATGCCCAAACTTGAACCTTTTGGCTAACAGACTTTTGATTTAGCCACTGTCAGAAAACCAGTACCATATTTGCACATGTTGCATGATGTAAATTATGATTTCTTCTTACCTAGAAAACTGCACTTTTACAGATTCACCCTTTTCGTGGGTGAAAACCCATAGCGCTCGGATACTCATCCCGGCCCCTTCAATCACAAAAATAATTTTAAAGCTGGCTGACAGCATAACAGTTAACCGTGCAGCCTTGTTTTCCTCTCATTGTAGAAAACTCTTTTATTTAAAGTCTAAAAAATAAAAATGTTGAATGTGCAAAAACACCCCGGATTTTCACTCTGGTTTACTTCCTGTTTTGAAATGACATGTGACACATAGAGGCGTGGCTGCCTGTTGTCGGTGCTTTTGGACGCTGACGTCAGAACAGGCGCGCGCCTTCACGGATCATTCTGATAGAGAGACACGAACTGAGAGCTGATCTCAGACCTGCTTCTAAAGCCGAGTTGTGCTTGTTCGCTCTTTCCGGCCCGGTTATGGCAGCTGTATGCAGGAAGCAGAGGGCCTTGGTTCACGGGGAATGAGCGTTATCTGTATGAGCCGCTGCAAGACTTAGAATTTGTCAGACTTTTTGTCAGACCTCGAGCAACGTCTATCTGCTCAGGAAAGATGGCCACGACGGCGCAGTTATTTGAGGTGAGCTGCGTTATTTAGCCAAGCTAGTTAGCAGGTTAGCTGGGTTGCTAGCTAACTCGCTTAATAACACATCGACTTGAATTTAATAATGTATATATAAATTGTACTTTTTATTCAATTTAAAAATGCTTAACATAAAATCATTGTGAATAAACGATTGTGCGTGTTTTATAAGACTGACTACGACTTAAGCTTGCTAGCGTTTAACAAGGCGGATAAGAAGAGCAGCTGTAAAAGGGCTAAATCTCAAATGGTTTGAAAAGTAGTGCACTACAAAGAGCAGTCATTCCGTCTGTAATACAACTTTCTAATCATTATAGAGTCATTTCGGATGCAGATCTATCCTGAGCTCTGAGGAAACTCTCAACATTCCTGCTTTTTTGTAGGTTGATGAAGTGTCTCTACAGGAGGATCTTCGTAGTATCTTTAGATCTGATTTTATTGCTTGATTAAGTGTATATATCATTTTTGTGTGTGTCCCTTATTTGTTTGTAGGACACTAAAAAGATTATCTGCTTCAGTGCAGTTAACAAGTTGTTGTCTGGCAGAGACTAAGCCTGTCATTTCTCATAATGACAGCTTCCATATATAATATACAGGTGCTCTATATAGACCTCACGTCTCAAAAACTAGGTGCACCAACAGTGCACGTCTGTATAGGATAGTATAGTATAGTATAGTGGACAATCAATGTAAAACACTACCATATAAATGCATCTTTGTTGCTGAAAATCATTCACCTTCCAGATTTTATTTGTTGGTCATGTGTCAGTGTAGAACTGATCTGATAAAATGTATGTAGAACACTGCATTGAATTATTGATATTCCTATTCGATTGTACCTTTTGAAAGGGATGCATGGAGTGTGTAATCTGTGCGAGGTGAATCCTGACATCTGTATCTCTATGTATGAATCCGTAACTGTCACTGACATCTTTTCAAATCCCAGCAAAATCAAGCTGCCAATGCTGGTCCTTTGAGCAAGGCCCTTATCCCTCACCTGCTCAGTTGTATACATGAGATAATTGTAAGTCACTCCGAATATGGGTGTCTGTCAAATACTCTTAATGTCACCCTCTAATCATTTCGCCTGTAGATCATACAGGTGCTCTATTTAGACATCACGTCTTTGTCTACTAGGTGGACCAACAGTACATGTCTCTATAGTGGATAATAAAGATAAAGCACTACCATATCATTGTATCTTTGCTGCTGAAAATCCACCTTCCAGATTTTTTGATGGTCTTGTGACAGGGTAGAACTGATATGGTAAAATGTATGTAGAACACCTGATCTGCATTGAATTATTGATATTCCTATCGTAATTTACCTGTTAAATGAGCTGCGTACCGTGTGTAATCTGTACAAGGCGAACACCGTTCCGCATGTATCTCTATGTATGTGTACGTAACTGTCATTCACTTTTTTTCCCCCCTATAGGAGCCATTTGATGCAGATGAGTACATTGAGCGTCTGGCTTGGAGAACTCCAGGAGGTGGTTCTAAAGGAGGGGCAGAAGCATTTGATCCTAAAAAGTATGAATTCTCGACATAAAAAAAGAATAATGTAATCCAATGTTTATTGCACCGACTTCTTTTCTCTGCAAAAGTACAGAAGAATTAGGTGGAGAAACAGTATTCTGGCCAGTAGGAGTTTTTGCTGTTTAGCATCCATTGAGGTTTCCAAGACGTGCTACACGCACACACACGCACACCTGCAAGCAATGCAGTTGCATTTGGAGAACATTATTGTAAATTATTCATTAGGACCAGTCATTGATTATTTATATATGTAAAGAGGTTAGTGCATCCTGAAAATGTTCATTAGAAGGATAAGCATTTGGAATAGTGTCATTTTACACCAGTTTAACCTGCGTTATATTTTGTCTCCTGTACACTTTTGATAAACAGTCATTCTTTCGTTAGCCCCCACTTTCTGCCTTCCTCTGCAACGGGCCTTAAATTGCTTTCAGCACTGCTTTCTCTCACTCTGTCTTTCTCTCTTTCAGCCTTTCATAAATATCTTTTTAAAAATTCAATAGTCACTCCATCAATGATTACATGTTTTTGTTTGTTGGAGTGCAGCATTTTTAAAATCCATTTATAAGTTTTAGCTTATGTGTAGCATCTGCTGTTCCAGTCCCTGTGAATGTGCTGTTAATGAAATATTATTGGACTGCATTATCATTAACCAATAATTTATGTTACAGCCATGTCAACTGAGTGACTGATTCCAATTGGGAAATTTTGAATGTTTTTGAAAGTAGTTTCCTGTGTTAGTTCTGCTAAAGAGAGTTCAAGCTGTGTCTCTATTCTTTCCACTTATATCTTCATAACCAAAGATTTTGGTTATGCTGTGAGCTGCTTTAAAATCACTGACAACAGGAACTAACAAATTTTGTGGACATCCCATATTAATAAACATTAATATAAATGGAGGAAAGGTTTTTAAGAAAGGTAAAATTGTGGTACTGTGAGAGGAATAAATGTGCTGTTACCAACCCTTGGGTGGTAACAGTATCCACAACTACATTGTAGATTATTTTGTCATAATGTCATGCTTTGTTGTGGGCTCTAACTTTATGTGAGGGGATTAATGGTGCTGGATCGTCAGGCCTAACTGTGTATCCTAGATATATTACAGCAGTTCACTTTAATGTTGTTGAGAAGTATGGTGGTGATGTCTGGCAGTGCAGAAACATCAGCCCAGATTTTACACTACCCTCTCACCCGTGCAGAGGCTGATAGAAGCATCTGAAGTGCTGACTCACAAATGATGGAAGAGAACGAATTTCAGTGAAAGAGAGACCCTAAGCTGCACTGAGCATTGGGGGGAATTATTGTGATATGAGATTTTGCACTCATCACTTTGGAATTTTTCTATTTATTTTTTTTAACCATCCAGAGAATCCAAACATGCTGACACAAAGGTTTTTACTCTGCTGTCCTGCAAGTGCTTAGAAATGCAGCTGACAAAGCTCTGAGTAGTATGTGATGCACACACACATGAAAAGGCTACTTTTATGTGGAGTTGCAGTTTATGGTACTGGGCAATTAACTGTTTTGCCAGCACTGTAAATGTAGTTTTAAAGAAATGTAATGCGTCCCCCATGTCTTACTGCAGCTTTCCAAAAACTCTGTTTAAACTCTGTTCTATCTCATGTTCAAGGACAGTTGCTATTGTTCGAGTGGTAACAGTCGGATACAGTTTCTAAAAACCTGGCTTGTGAACGTTTATTCCGTGAAAACATACCCGAGTATATGTATGGTTTTTTTATAAACAGTTGTTTACTGTGTGGACATTCAGCATGCAACATCAGTGCTTTTAAGCATTATCATGTTAGTAATTTTTTGAATTGAGCATCATTAATGTTGTTGTTTGTCAATTAATTGTTTTGTCATAAAAGGAATTAAAAAGCAACCATCCCCCAGTAAAGGTATGCCAATGTGTGTTGTTTTAAATTAATAGCTGTACATTAAAGTCTGATCTTTTTACCATCTACATTCATCACTCTGGAAAAAAAAATGATTTATGTGTATCTAGTAATTTTTTGTTGTTTTTGTAGGCTGCTAGAAGAATTTGTAAACCATATAGAGGAACTGAAACTGTTAGATGAGAGGATCCAGAGGAAAGTTGAGAAGCTTGAACAGCAGTGCCATCGGGAAGCCAAAGAGTTTGCACACAAAGTCCAGGAACTGCAGAGAAGCAACCAGGTTTGTTGAGCTGATAGATTAGAACATTATAAGACCTTATTTTTGGACAAAGCCACAAACTGAAACAATAGAATATGTGTGATTATGAAGGATTTGGAAATTCTGAGATTGGGAGTCTTTGGTTGTTTTCACAGGTCGCCTTTCAGCACTTCCAGGAGTTGGATGACCACATCAGCTACGTGGCCACCAAGGTGTGTCACCTGGGAGACCAGCTAGAGGGAGTGAATACTCCGAGGCAGCGGGCTGTGGAGGCCCAGAGGCTTATGACCTACTTTAATGAATTCCTTGATGGAGACTTACGAAGTGATGTCTTTAACAACTCTGATAAGGTCTGTATTCCAAAAGTTTAACCACAGCTATATTTCTATGATTTATTTGATCTAAAGCTGTGCTTATGTTTGGTCATGGAGCAGCTTAGAAAAAATTATTAGCTTGTAATGATTAGCTTGTTTTAATATCCAAACATTGATGCTCACCAACTCAATATGTAATGCCACTTCATAAGAGTCTTTCAAATCAGTGTAACTTGGGTGGTAAGTCTTGCATATGTTATTAGCATTAGACCACCAACACATTCCCTGAGAGACGTGTGGGAATATACCCGGCAGACCTTTCAGGTTTTTTTTTCCCCCTCAGAAATGAGCCCACCTTTATGAGGAAAATTGATGGGTCAGTGAGAAGAGACGGTGGTGAATAGCTAAAGGGGGAGAAAAAATAGAGGAAAGGAAGGCCGACCTAATCCCTTAGAAAAAGAGGCCTGGCCCCAGACAGTGGGAAGACAAGCACTGGTAAAAACCCCCACTGCAGGGAGACTGCTACATCACTTACATGGGATTTAGCTAATCTTAGCTGGGGGACAGATACTTAGAAAACCTCGATGAGGAGAGCAGAAAAAGCTGGATCCACCTCACGGGAGCACAGTAATGATGTTAGCTGAGGCAGGCAGGAATAGGAAGCAGGAGTGGAAGATGTGAGGATGCTGAGGCCTTCTCCGATCCTGTTCTCCCAATGTGTAAGCAGTGAAGAGAGGTGTGGGGTTATTCTTGTCTGGCTCTGTTATTGGCAAGACCTCCCACCTGCCCATCGGGACAGATTATAGATTTAGTAAGGCTGCCATGGGATTAGCCGTAGTCCATTCATAATACTTACTACAGAGTGAGAGTAAAGCGCTAGATGGGCAGTGGATGGCAGGGCTTCTGTTGGGCACGTTTATATTCACCCTGTGCAAGACAAGAGGTTGGAAGGATTGGAGGAATGTGGAGATGCAGAGATTTACTGTAAGGTGATCCTTGGGTTTAAGCCCTGTGCCACAATGCCTCAAAGGCCTTTATCAAGTCCTTTTTCCTCTGTTAGCACAATACCCATCTCTTCTTATCTGACTCACACTTGTATCTGTGCGAGTCATGATCACATTGTAATGTGTTTTTCTATTTTCTCTTTTTTTTACTTATTATTTTTTGAGCAGATAAAGGAAGCTGCTGACATCATTCAGAAATTGCACCTGATCGCTCAGGAGCTGCCGTTTGATAGGTAGGTAGTGCGAGACAACGATGATAATGATACGAATGAAATGAGAGAACAAATTACCTGAGACAAGCAGACAATCAGTGTGTCCTGATTATTAATCTTTTTACTCCTAGTTGCCCAGAGGGCGGTAGGGCAAAGCTGTCAAGTTACTCCCATGCCTGCAGCTGTATAACAAGTCATCTTGCAATACTGGCCCTTGCAATAAACATACTGAAAATACAGACAATAACTACACTAAAATAACTCTTAAATGCGAGGAGGCAGAAAAGTAAATACTTGAATGATGGCCTAGCTGATGAATTTACCATTTGTCCACCACTGGAAAAATAATTTATAAATACAAACAACTGAACACATTTGATTTGTATCCAAACTAATTATTGCAAATAAAAGTTGGTAATTGTTCATGCTTAGACATACCCAGACAAATCAACACCATGGAGTTATAAGGGTCTTTTATAATGATTTTAAGATACTAAGCTATGAAATTTTAATCTTTAATAAGATCAGAGCAGATTCTTTTCAACTTAAAATGTTTTCGACCGAAACAGCATTACATTAAACTTTATTTGATTACTAGTCTCTGCTGTAAAACGTTTCATGTATATTCAGGAAACAATTTTACAACATAACCTATTTTTTTAAGTAAGGAAAGAAATTTAACCTTAAATTTTGATGCATTTGCTTTTTGAGATATCTTTATATCATTTCTTTTGCCATCCCATCTTTTCAACCTGGATGTTTTAAGTTTCTTTGCTATTTTATCTCTTTTTCTTTATTCACATTCAGATTTGCTGATGTAAAGGCCAAGATAGCAAGTGAGTGTTTATTTCATTTACTGTACTTAAAGTACAATTCGTGAAAAGTGATAAAATAAATACAAAGTAGAAATTTAAAGTATTAAATGATTAATAATTTTGTCAATAATAGCAGTGTGCTTATTTTAAAATGACACGTGTGCTGATTTAAGGTAAATACCATGACTTGGAGCGGCAGCTGATTCAGGAGTTCACCTCGGCTCAGCAAAGAGGGGAAATCGGCCGCATGAGAGAAGTGGCTGCAGTCCTGCTACATTTCAAGGTGAGGTAGAACACCTGCATCGGATCTTCTGATCTTGTCTACACTGTCTATAGATATTGCCTTATTCTTTCCTTCTTTCTTACTCAGGGATATGCCCATTGTATAGATGTTTACATCAAACAGTGCCAAGAGGTGAGCTCGCTTTTGACACCACATATTTAATATATTTTAGATAAGATGAGAGAACTTTTTTAATCCTGAAGGAATTCTTGTACCAGAGACTGCTCCAACAAAGAATGCAAACACGTGATAGTTGTAGTAAACATTATATAGTTATAAAATAAATAAATAAATAAATAAAAAATTGCCATGAAAATGTGAAGATATTGCACATAAAAATTTTAAATTATTAAATTATATTGCAGATGATATTGCCGAACAAATATACCAGATATTAGACTTCAAATCATAATTTAGACTATAACTTGTATGTAGTGACTATATTGATGCATTTGTTATAAAATAGCAAAATAATATCTTTTTGTCTGTTTTTCAGGGTGCATACATGCAGGGTGATGTGTTTGAGGACACTGCTGTTCTCTGTCAGCGGGTCAATAAGCAGGTGGGCGAGGTCTTCTGCAGCCCTGAAATGGTCATGGCTAAACTCATCCAAAACATCTTTGAGAACAAGTTACAGGTACAATCCAATTAACAGATGCTGAAGTACATTGTACATTTCGTGTGAAATCATCTCGAGAGGTGTAGTGACCTGGACTTTTATGCTTTTAGACATATGTTAAAGAAAGACTTGAGACTCGTTCCACTGAATTGGAGCAATACCTCAAAAACCTTTATGACCTCTACACCAGGTATTTATCGCTTATTGTATTTGAAGTACAGATCATAGCTGTTTGACTCCTCCTTTAACAATGTTTGTTACGTTTACATATTTTTTTTGGATTTTCTGCTTTCAGGACAACAGCTTTGGCTGCTAAACTAACAGAGTTTAACTTGGGTTCGGACAAACACACCTTTCTATCCAAACTGATTAAAAGCATCTTCTCCTCCTACCTGGATAGCTACATAGACGTGGAGCGGCAGTATCTGCAGTCACGAAGTGCTTCTATTCTGCAACGATACTACGACTCCAAGAACCACCAAAAACGTCCAGTTGGCACAGGAAGGTGAGGAGGTTTATTAAATGCTGACGTCTGTCTGGCGGTTTATTATCTGTTGCACAGTTCACAGGAAACGTTAGTTAGATTGAGCTGTCAAACTCATAACCATGTCTTTTTACTCTGTAAAAATTAAGAGAAATACATAGGTTCAAATCGCTGGTCGCAAATGGCACATTCAGATGGCCTTTTTTTTTTATGTTCAACATGCAAAACTATCAAAAAGCATTTGAACAAGTAACTGGAATGTCTTCTTTGATCTTCATCCCGCTAATATGTTAATTATTTAGTAAAAATATTTCAAACAATTTACACACCATGTATGAAGTGGAAAGTCTTCTAGAATACTCCAGAAATTTTCAGCTTAATCTCTTCCAGCCTCATCTCTAGGGAAATTGTTCAAGTGCATCAATAAAGACTTTATGGTGGGTGTGATGATACTATAAAAATAGTTCTGTGTTTTGTGGTATCTGTCCACAGTTAGGCAAATAATGCTGTTTATTTTCTTAGTAGTTTTTTTTTTATCAAAGGATGTTTAAAAATTAGAGCTAATTTATTATCAGTGGTAGACAGTAACAAAGTAATTGTAACTTGTTACAGTACTGAAGTAGCTGTTTCGTGTATCTGTACTCAACTGAAATGTTTCCATTTGGGGAGACTTTTACTTTAACTTCTACATTTCAAATTCAAATATCTATTATTGATCAAGCAGGCAGCAACCACCAACCAAGGTGAGGTTAAAGATTGAACTTGTTTTTTTTATTGCTGTTCGGTGTTATCTATTTAGCACAAAAACAGTTCAGCATCAGTTCAACAGCAAGCAGGACATTTTTAAAGTAATAAATGACGAAAGAAACTCCTGACTCTAATTTGCCACAACATCCGTGGCCTTATTTGTGTAATTTTTTTTTAAATAGTTGAAAAGAAAGTTTTGGACTCAATCATTTTAATTGATATCAATGTGGTGTACTAAGAGTAATTCAATTCTATTTCAATACATTTTTATTTGTATAGATCTTTTAACGATGGACATTGTCTCAAAGCAGCTTTACACAGATAATGTGGTTAAAAAAGTTATTTTTTTTTAATAATAATTTATCAAATTTATAAAAAAGATAATAATAATAATAATAAAGAAAATGTTCGAAACAGATGGAAATAAAAACTAAAGACAAGAAAGAAAAAAATGATATGAAGAATGAATCAATTAATCAATCAATACATTAATTAACTTATTGTCATCTATTTATTTCTTCATTAATTATTTCTTTTTCATGTTATTTCTTTCTGCAATTAATGAATGAATTAACACTACAATAACACTAATGAGGAAAAGTATTTCTAAGATTATTCAGTTCAGTTTTGTGTGTAGTTAACGGTTTGTGTGATTAAAGATTTCGGGATGACGAGGGACTTCTTCTTCTTTATTCTGCACCCGTTAGGGGTCTATACTACTCTGTCCTCTACATGTGGCTTTTTCAATCTAACTACCTGCATGTCTTCCTTCACGACATCCATAAACCTCCTCATTGGTCTTCCTCTTTTCCTCCTTCCTGGTGGCTCCATCCTCAGCATTCTCCTACAGATATACCCCATGTCCCTCTTCTGCACATGTCCAAACCATCTGAATCGGGCCTCTCTTACACTGTCTCCAAAATGTCCTACATGCGCTGTCCCTCTAATAAACTCGTTTCTAAACCTGTCCATCCTCGTCACTCCCAACGAAAATCTCAACATCTTTAGATCTGCTACCTCCAGCTCCACCTCCTGTCTTTTTCTTGATGCCACTGTCTCTAAACCATACAACATCTCAGATCTCACTACAGTCCTATAAACTTTCCCTTTCACTCTTGCAGATACTCTTCTATCACACATCACTCCTGTCACTCTGCTCCACCCAGTCCACTCTGCCTGCACTCTTTTCTTAACTTCTCTAACACACTCTCCATTACTTTGCACTGTTGACCCCAGGTACCTGAACTCCTTCATCTTCTTCACCTCTTCTACCTGCAACTGCATCACACCACTCCACTGCCCTCCCTCTCATTCACACACATGTACTCTGTCTTACTCCTCCTGACTTTCATTGCCCTTCTCTCCAGCACGTACCTCCATCTCTCCAGGGTCTTCTCAACCTGCTCCCTACTCTCACCACAAATCACATCATCCTCAAACATCATAGTCCATGGAGAATCCTGTCTGACCCGTTCGACAAATCCATCCATCACCCCTACAAATAGGAAAGGGTTCAGAGCCGATCCTTGGGGTCTGCACATATCCCTTATTCTTAAAGATTGGTACCAGCACACTCCTTCTCTCTCATTTTTCCTCATTCATCAGCTGCTTAAAATACTCCCTCCACCTTCTCAACACACTCTCCTCACTAGTCAACACATTTCCATCTGCAGAAGATTTCTGATTGCTCTGACTTGCAGCAGATCCTTTCCAGCTTGGTCCCTCTGCCTTGCCAATCTTTTTCTCCTTCCTTAGTGTCCAGCTTCTCATACATCCCTCTTCACTTGCTGCCGCATCTCTTTGTACTCCTGCCTACTTTTCTTATCACTCTGCTGATCCCAATTCTGTTTTGCCAACCACTTTCTCCTTAAGCTCTCCTGCACTTTGTCATTCCACCACGTCTCTTTGTCTTCCTTTCTATTTCCAGGTGTCACACCAAGTACCTTTCTAGCTGTCCCCCTTATCACTTCTGCAGTAGTTGCCCAATCATCCAGTCCCTCTTCACCACCACCGAGCCCCTGTCTGACCTCTTCCCTGAATCTCACACTACACTCTTCCTCCTTCAGTTTCCACCATCTTCTTCTTCACTTCCAAAGCCATCCTACAGACCACTGTCTATCTATCTAATATTAGATAGATGTCTGTCTCTGTGTGTGTGTGTGTGTGTGTGTGTGTGTGTGTGTGTGTGTGTGTGTACATACCTGAATTGCACTGGCTTGTGCAACCATAATGACTGGGTTATAATGAGGGACATCTCTCAGAGAGATTATTACAGGAAGGGAGTTAAAGAACTACTTCCTATCAGATGGATGGCACCCGAGTCTCTGAAGAGACAAAAAAGATAATAGAACATTATAGCCATAATTAATCATAGTGATTTGGATACTTATGTACATTTGAAGGCAAATATTTTTGTACATTTACAAGTGAATTTTGAAGGGAGCACTTTTACTGGTGTAGTATTTTTCTGAGTGTATCTCTACTTTAACTTAACTACATGGTTTGTGTAATTCTCTCTCCACTGGTTATTATTAATGTATATAAGTTAATTTGTAATAGCTTATTTGGAAATTTTCATAAATCCAGGTTTCATATTCATATGTTGTGACTGAGATGAATTACAGACTGTATACTTCCACTGTAAGTAACTTAAGAGTAAATGGTTTTTTTTCTCTGCAGAGGAAACTTTTGTCCATAAATATATGCTGCACATGCAGATGATAAAGTTGAAAATTTTGAAGTATTCATTCAAAGCAGAGAAACTGTGAACCTGTGCTATTTCAGAACAAACTGACTTTTCAGCACATCCCTGTAACTTGAGTCTTCATGAACTGAATACAATAAGTATATATGCCATTTTCTTTTTCACATAAACACAAACAGTATCCAGGAGCTGAAAGAGCGGTTCAGGCAGCGCACCAACCTGGCTTTGGGTCCCACTATTGACACGCATGGAGAAACCTTTCTCTCACAGGAGGTTGTGGTCAGTCTGCTGCAGGAGACACGTCATGCCTTCCAGAGATGCAACAAGGCAAACGTTTTATATTTACTCTAGAACCTCACACATTCTGTAAATGGATTGTGGAACCTAATAATCTGTATCTCGCCCTCTCTCTTTTACAGTTGTCTGACCCAGCTGATCTCCCTAAAAATGCCTACTCGATCTTTTTGCTGCTTGTTGAGCACCTTTGTGTAGACCATATTGACTATGCCTTGGAGATTGGCCTTTCAGGTAGAAAAGATAAAAATACTTATATTGCAATTTTTATGGTTTTTGTCTGGGGTTGCTTTATTAAACAGAATGATATCTTTGTTTCTCAGCCATTCCTTCTGCAGATGCCAAAAATGCCAACCTCTATTTCTTGGATGTTGTACAGCAGGCTAACACTATTTTTCACCTCTTTGATAAGCAGTTTAATGATCATCTTATGCCTCTTATTAGGTAAGTGTTTTTACTTCTATTAAGTAAGACGTAATTATTTACCTTTACTGTCTTTTATATCGCCTGTTCTATGACTGTTCCAGCTCTTCTCCTAAGCTAACAGAGTGTTTGCAAAAGAAAAAGGATGTGATTGATCAGATGGAGGTGAAATTAGACACGGGCATCGACCGGTTAGTCTTCTACATCGCTCCATGTTTTTTGATACTGATGGCTTTTTGAGAAATTACTATGATCAGCATGATAATTCTGCAGTATATGAATAATGAAGTTGAGTTAGGATGTTTACTGAAATTAGACCACACAGTAAATTTGGCCTCTCTTGATGATGATGTTTAGAACACTGAACTGCATGATCGGACAGATGAAATATATTCTAGCCACTGAGCAAAAGAAAACTGACTTCAGGCCAGAAGATGAAAACAATGCGATGAGTACACTACAGTACACTACAGTAAGTAATATCAAGTTCCTGATTATAGCTGAAGTACAAATAGAATGTAAAACTTACTTATTAAACTATAATCTAATCATAGAACTTTTAGGTTTTTCATTTGCTTTAGACCTGATGCTGAAGTGTTGCTTCTGTGTTCTTTTCCTAGGCTTGCTCTAAGGTATGCACCTACGTGAGTAAGCAGGTGGAGCGTGTACGGAAGTCTATGGACGGAAAAAACGTGGACACTGTGCTGGCCGAGCTGGGCGTGCGCTTTCACAGGCTCATACATGAGCACCTGCAGCAATTCACCTACACATCCATGGGAGGCATGCTGGCCATTTGTGATGTGGCAGAGTATCGCCGCTGCCAAAGACTTCCGGGTAAGGAGGGGTCAGAGTTCATGTTCATAAGGGGTAAAAGTTCGCTTCTGGACAAATTGAATGTGAAAGGCAGCCAAACCATAATTCTCAACAGTAATCAATACATTCTTTATGTAGAACGCATGCATTTACAGTGGAACCTCGATACTTGCGATCTCAATAGTTTGCAACTTTTCATTTGGAACCGGACTAGTCTGATAGTTCACGAGAAGGCGCGAGTGGCTCGAAAGTTCGGAGTAACATTTCACAACAGAGTTTGTACTGATAAATTACATAAAAATGTTTGAAAAACTATTTTATTATTGTATTATTCATTTAAAGTAGTAAATAAAACATTTATGAGTAATTCCTAATTTTTGTTTAGTTAACAGTATAGTACATGTACAATTCTTCAATCAAAAAGGAGAGAGTTTTGGTTACTCGCCAGGGATCATAGAACGAGGTTGCACTGTACACACATATAATGGCATAAAATATGAGGAAGTTGAGCATATGAGCATAGTTGCTAAACTAAACCACTTTAAATGTTCCAAAAGTTGAATTACTAGCTAAATAACAAAACAGGACTGGGATTCATCAGAATATGGGTGGGGAAATGAGTAAACCGCATCACATCTATTTTTTTTTTATATAAATCTTTACTTATATAGTACCAGTTCTACTGTTTCTTCACATGCCAAAATTGACCACATATTTACAACACTATTGAATCTACCATGATATGATACAGTTTGATTTAGCAGTCTTTGATCAGAATCTAGGGTAGGCCCACAGTTATATTACAAATTATGAAATTGAGAATATTTTGAGAATTACTTATGGGCAAATTAGCTTTATTTGCTTATTAATTGGTTACTAATAGCTGCCTATACAATTTTAAATACATTAAAAAATTGTTCCCTTTTAAATTGGTACATCATTACAGTTTGTGTTATTGTATCGTTATTCGCAATTATATAAATCACATTTATTCATAGAATTTGTGGAAATTTTTTTTCTACCTGGATTTGTGATTTTCGGGTGTTGTCACTTTCTGTCCCAGGTTCCTCTGGTCCTGCAGCTCTTTGACACATTGCACGCTCTTTGTAACCTTCTGGTTGTTGTTCCTGACAATCTGAAGCAGGTTTGCTCTGGAGAGCAGCTCACAAACCTGGACAGGAACCTCCTGCATGCCTTTGTGCAGCTCAGAGCGGACTATCGCTCAGCTAGACTGGGCCGCCATTTTAGTTAATGATTGGTAAGACTGCACAACCAGTACACAGCTGTCCAATCAGAGAAGCACTCTCGGGTCAATCTGAGTGGCTTTCGGACATTTCTTTTTTTATTATTAATTACACAACAGCTCTTCATCAAAGATTGTGTGGCCCAATACATACTGAAAAAAGAATATTTATGCATCTGCTCATTTGTATATTCAAATTTTATTTGCTGTGTCTTTTTCTGTGCTCTTCTTTTAACCTGTAATCTACATGTATGAATGTATGGCATTTCATTGATGTGAAATGTATTCCCCTCTTCTCTCTTTTTTTTGCATTATTGTAATGCACACATCACTGATCTGTAAAATGAAAAGCATTAAGAGGGCTGAATTGTGGGTTATTTTTTTTGTTTGTTTGTTTGTTTTTTTAAGCTGAGGTTGGAGATGAATTTGGTTTACATCTGGAAACAACAAATTAGGTAGTTTATTGTACCAAATATATGTGACTCTGCTGGCACTGGAGACACTTCAGAAGGTTGCATAATGCGCCTGCTAATGAGCAAGTCTTTTTTTTTTTTTTTTTTTTCCTCACAATGTTGCGTAGTCTGTAAAATCTGTTTTTGGTTTCCGTTACAGAATTTGCATAACGAAAGCCACTTCGTGTGGTCAAGACTTAGCAACAAAAAAAACATGGCCCAGGTCACTGCTGTTAACATAGAATTTGAATAAATAATATTAATTGCTAAACAACTGGAAGTAATTGGTGATATTGCCAATCAACAGAGCTTTTTGCTTAGTTTTAATCACATCACATTAGTTAGAGGCACATTTCTTTTACTTTAAATTTTAATCTTTTTTTTTTTTTTATTGTAATGCTGTACACTTGATCAACTAATTGTTTTGGTTCAAAATCAGAGTTATTTTCTTCCTAGAGTACTGGTAGTGAAGTTTAATGGGGTTCAATGGGGTAAGATTAAAAAAAAAAAATCTAAATTTCTGTGAAGTCAAGATAAAGCTTTTAATGTGTGTTAAAAGTATAATGTACACATCGTGCATATATTTGCATATGGCATTGTAATCTACCACAGTTCCTTAAGAATTCCTGAAAAGTCATTTTACAAATGAAAAAGTAAACCCTGACACTTTTAAGACTTTCATTGTGTGAATGGCATGTATAGTGCAGACATATTGACTGTAAATGTTGTGTGTTTACTACCAGCTAACAAAGAAATATAACAAAAGCATTAGATGTAAAACACTAATGATGGTACATATTACTGTACTAACATACAATCCATAGTACAATAGTTTGCTGAATCTGATTAAAACAGGTCAAGTGTCTGCCATCTTCAACTTTGGCAATGAGCTCCAGTCAACACCACTTCTCTTCAAACTCTAAAACCAGTCTGTGATTATTTTTACACAGTGCCATATGACCCTACATGAACTTAGCTCTAAGGACCTGTGGGAAACGAAGGGGAATGTCTGATTCCAGTGCCTGACTTTGTTGTTACTTTTTATTTTATGTTTTTAACACCTTCATTTCCCTCGCCGTTGATCTCCTGCATTGACACAGGCACTATGACTGCTCTACTGATATTGAACCTGCTGATATTGAACAATAAAACAAGTTGTCACATAGTCAATCTTACTTTTTTTCCCGCTATTAACATGCAAACCTAATACAATAAAGTATAACAATGAGTAATATTTGAGAGTATGCATTCCTTTCCTTGATGATCTGTATGCTCATGTGTTCACTGGGTTTATAAGTTCACTACTGATTACTTGATTATGTTATGAACGTTCATGGCTCGGCAGTTACTAAAGCGCAATGTACAGTTTTTTCACTCTATTTTTTCTCCCATTTTGTTAAAATATTTTTGCTAAGGAACACTTCGTAATAATGCTCAAAGATAGAAAATTATTCTCCAGACTTGGGTGAAGCTATGATCCTAACCACATAGCAGTTTCAAAGACATGATGATGTGACAGCGATGCGGTACACAGGCGCTCGAAAGCTGGCCAAACTCTTTCTCTGGCTAAGTGTACTGAAGGTACACAATGACAAATGTTCAAAGTTAAACAGCACAATTAATTAGTCTAATATTAATATGATCAGTGCCATGGAAATTCAATTCTCTCAGCCCTAATCACAACTGGATAGCTTGTAAAAATTATTTTGTTAGGCCCTGGTGCAAACACTGAAGCCTTTTTCCAAACATTTGACAACTAGCTATTTGTTTTCCGTAGCGATTAGTGCTCCGCATTAGCGAGTGAGCCGGTGGAGGGGCGATAACAGGAGGGAGAGGAGCAGTGAATGTCCCATGGGACCTTTGACTCATTATGGAGGTAGGACAGAGCGCTGCCGTGTTTGGGGCTTTCTGTTTGAGCAGGTGGCATGGATTAGAAACACTGTCAACAGTGAAATGCTGGAATACAACCTCATTGCGCACTACCCGTCTCTGATTATTAGCCATAGTGATTTTACATTTACATTTAAAAAATTTTCCCCCTTATTCACAGGCAAGTATGTTTTTGTAGACTTTATTTCAATTTTTTTTAATTATATATTTTTTTAACTCTACCTTTTTATATTATTCATTTAAACTGAAAGGTGAAATATTGTGTCTAAAATAAGTGTTTTGATGAAAAAAAAAAAATACACTCTGAATTTTTTCTTTTTTTACTGATCAGCCCCTTTTTCCTAATTCAACACATTCCCAACAAGAGACTAAAGACAAGTAATTAATAAATGAACATGATCATTAATGATTAAAAATCAATACTGCCACTATTTAAAAAAGTTTTGTAACTTGCAATAATTAATATAGTTAAATAAATTGAATTATTCGTATTATTATTTGTCTATATTAAGTGACTGTAAAAATTTACTTTTTCCGAGACATTGTTGAGACCCAGTGGAGCCACTCTGGCTTTTGAAGGGTCACTTCTAGCCTTCAAGTGTCTTCGACTGGAGTGATCTGTCTGCAGGCTCAGTGTAGACCAGTGCTCATACATTCCATATGTTCCTACTCATTAAGCCATCGTCTCTAACTTGTCCTAAAAACGAGTTTGGAGTCCTGAAAAAGTTAGGTTACAGTTTTATGGTGTTTTATGCAGATAGGTGCGCACACCAAAGCAGTGATTTCACACCACATAGATGTTACTGGCGTGTCATAGGTCTAACTTGTCCCCTGTGTCCTGTCCCCTCCAGTGGTTTGAGCAGCCCACAAATCCCAGCTTGAGCACATAACTCTCTCATACAGTCCTCCCTCTACCTCCTGGAGCACTGACAATACAGCATTACAGCAGTCGATCCATGTCAACAGCAGCTTTGCTTAATACCAGCTATAAGCTAAATCTTTACCTAATTATGTGGAACGATTAGCACTTGGTCTTTGGTCTGCCACTGGGCTTGTATCAATAAATCTTTTTTTTTAGTGTCTCTCTGTGGGTTAGTTTCTGGAAGGATATGTACATATTCATTTTTAAGATGTTAGCATAGAGCAATGGAGCATGGAGCTGTGAAATTTGCAGGAGGTCTTGTTGCTCTTTGAGGTTTGTTTTGTTCCTGACATGGGTATCATGTTCATCTTTCCTCACCAATTTCTCTGCCCAATAGCAATAAAAGGTATTGCAAGAAAAGCACTGCAGTTGTGTCAGTTGGTCTCGTGATGAAGTTGGAGTTCAGATTTCAAGATAGAAATGATGGACCCTGTTGAGGAGTTCAATAAAAATCAGTACAGACTCTACATCCATTTGTGTACATATTTATAAAAACTGCCTGAGATTTTAGTTGGGAGCTTTTTTAATGTTGATATTAAGAGTTTTGAGTAATTAAGTAATATTAAGTCCTTTTTTAAATTAAATATTTTTCTTTAATTGAGTACAAAAATGTGCCATCAATAAATACGCCATTAAAAACTAATTTAACAAGCTAACACTGTTGATGTTTATGTGATGTAAATGCCAATTTGCCTTAGACAGGAATGATGCTCAAGAAATGGACCATTGCATCATCAGCAAAGCATGTTGTCTGCTAAATAACATGCTTGTAAATTGTTAATCATGATGTGATTTTAAAATCAGCATCATAGCAATGTTGGCCTCCAATGTTGGACATTTCGTGTAAAAAAATATATATTAATACAGGCCATTTTTAACCAATGAACCGATGGCGTTCAAGGCAACTGAATTAGTAACCAGGGTTAAAAAGAAATAGACGGAATTTTATACTGTGTATAAAATTCAGGAACGAAATTAAAGGAAGGCATACATGAAGATTCTTCTGCCATCTCATTGTCGGAACAGCTCACATTTATGCTGTATTTGGAGAAAGATTGAAGACTTCACTCTAAAATGGGCATTTGATTGCAAAAAAAATAAAATAAATGAGGAGTATGTATATATATATATATATATATATATATATATATATATATATATATATATATATATATATTAATGGAGACTGCAAAAGATATTTGTCAAATGTTGTAAATGAATGTTAGGTTTATTCTAATAAAACAGTCAATGTGTAAACAGGTGCTTGCTTTCTAATACAACTCACAGGGCTGTTCATAAGACATTATGCTTTATTTTACTTCTTCAAACTTGGAACAACTTTTTACATAAATAACGTAACATTCGAATTAGACCATTTCTCACCTTGAAAGCCATTTTAGTGTGGGCAGTGGCAATTTCTTTATACGCTGCCACTGTTTATTTAGTATTATATTCTATTCAGTGCATATACTGTATATATATATATATATATATATATATATATATATATATATATATATATATATATATATATATATACTGCATATTACAGAATCACACTTTAGTCACTCCAAATTCCCAAGAGCATCTGTTCACCTTGGAGACAACACATTTTTTTAATTTGTGGACAAACCTTTATGCACATTTATTGTTTTTTTGATGAGCTTCAGAACAAGGGGCATAATTAGTGAAGCTGAACTGCTTGAAGATCATCTGCAGTGCTCATTATGAACAAGAAGAGGGCAGTAGTGTTCTGAAGCAGCGTCCTTTTCCTCTTGACAAGTCCTCTTCTCTCAGCTCTTCACAATGGGAGTGCACCCGGGGGGGGGAGTGTTGCTTTTTTAGGTCTATAAGCCCGTATCCCTTAATCCCTCACCATGATTGACAATCATGATTTAGGGTATATGGTGTCCCATTCTAATCCACGAGCACTGCTTTCATTTGCATACTTGCTGTGCGTGGCCTCATTTTCAGGGAAGGCATGCTGCCTGCTCCCTTTGTAAGAAATGCAGAGAGAAGGGAAAAGATACAGAAAAAAAGAACAAAAAGGGAAAAGAGGAGATAGAGGGGAGAATATAGAGGGTAAATTTAGAAAGGAGGTAGAGTGAGTGAGGTTAGAGAGAGAGAGAGAGAGAGAGAGAAGGTGATGACAAAAATAGCTAATGTAAAGGTAAAGAGCACAGAAAACTAATAAATAAAAAATAATAATTTAAAGAGATTAGAAAGCAGGAATGTTTGTGTGTACTGCACCAGAGCTGAGGATAGAGTTAATGTCCATCAAAGTTCATCTCTGCCATACATTCACTTTTCAGGCAATACACTTGGGTCACTTCACCTAAACATATACTGATAGGAAGAGTGAAGGACGAGACTAAATTAGCTTGAGATCATCAGCAACTAATCAGCTGTTTGCAATTAAGAAATACAGTGATTCTTCATTTGACCAAATTCACCAACATTCAATATAAACATTTCTTTATTTACAGTAAAACCAGAACCAAAATTTTCATTCATTTTACAGTTTGACATCACATGATCTTAATTACGTATTATTACTTTTTGTAATACTACTAGCAGATTATACTGTATGAAATTACATTCTTTGTAACTATTAGAGTACTGCTTTTTTTTAAAAACAAAAAATATATATATATATATTTACAATTTACAATTCTTTTCCTAACATGAAACATAAATAGATTCAAGTAAATCTTAAATTCAAGAGTAAAACTAGAAATGGGCCTGTCAGGAGACATATTATCCTCTAGCTAGCAACATAAAATTGTATTTATTATACAATAGTCAATCTTTATACGACTGTAGCTATTCAAATTTAAATGATAAAATCATAATATAACTGTCAGTTAAAATCTGAGCTCTCTGACCAAGAATAAGGTAATTTATTAGATCCTGCATAAATTAAGAACAATAGCTAACATGAAACTAGCTTGCTAATTGCTCCCCCCTGCAGACGAAATTCAAATATATTCTGATATATTTAGCAACAAAAGCTAGCTGCTGGAAAAAGGTACTGCTAAGAAATGTTTTTCACTATTTTTATTATACACTGAATTAAGCATAATTATTGTGAATTAATGTAACAGTAGCTAATTCAGCTAAAAAATATAAATAAAAGTTAGTTTAAAATACAATGCTAATTTTATGGCAATTTAGTTTTTAAATGTACAATGTTTTCATACTATTATATTGACTTTGTGGGATATATTTAAAAAATTATGCTCTGACAAAATATGCTGCCTAGTTAACATAAGTATTTGAAATTATGTGTTATTAAGAAAAAATAGGAAAACATATAGAAACAAACAAACAAATGATGTCATTTGGCATAATACATTACAAAAGCGTTAGGTATTTTAAAGTGATTGTAATGTTTTTATTCATGATTTCTTATGAAAAGTCCTACAAAAACATTTTCAGGGCAAACATCTATGTCTCAGGATTTTATTTCATAATGAGCATTCATTATGATTAATTGATGTGAATAAAGAAACTGGACTTATTATAATGGCTTTAAAAATTAAAAGCAAACTATGGAAGTATCTTATTTGTATGTGCCCTTTAGAGTGTCAAATATGAAAACTAAAACTATAAAATATGTATTAAAATGCTGTGAGTATTGGTTTTTCTCTTTTGTATGAGAAAATCTTTAATTTTAGTAAAAAAGTAGCTAATTTTTGTAGTTTATTGATTATTTGTGTTAATTAAGAGTTGTTACACAGGGATAAATCTAAACATTTTATAATGTATATAATATCCATTCAGTTTGAGTGTATGTATATTATGTAGTGTATTTGTGTGTGTTTGTGTAAGATCATTCCCATGCCTATACACTACAAATATCAGTGTTTACAGTGCAATTGATTTCCTATCAACATCTCTGAGGTAATTTATTAAATAAGGGCAAGTCACTGTATGTGTGTTTTATAGCTCCTATCTCTGTGTGTGAGTGGGACAGGGAAGCGGGAAAAAAAACTTCAATTATTTCACCATTTTGAGAAATTATACTCTTGTACTTGATCCAGCTAACAGGATTTTCTTAAATTACTTTATAAAATACCATCTTTTAACGTTCCCTCTTTTGCACACAATCCATTCATTAGTAGGTCTGCCTGAAGGCCCTTCCCACATCAATAGCTTGGGTTAAAGTTCCAAACTTATGCAGCTCACTGATGTTCATACTCACAGTGGTTTGTGGAGGCGGGGGCCAAAATTAATAATTTCTGAAGTATTACGGGGAAAAGCTTGAGATTGAATTAAGAGTATTGGCCCTGTGTTATCCTGCACACTAGCCTAAGGGTCCAAATGTAGTGGAGGACATTATGCATAATCTCTCGCTCTGCCTCTCTCTGTCACTCATTCAATCTTATTCACATGCTTTCTCATCAGCCCCCCTCTACAATTTGCCTTCCTTCAATTGCAGAGATCCACCACATTTCTATATTTTTTTTGCATTCAAATTAATATCAGTTCATTAATCTTTCTGATTTAAAGCAGATAATTGGCCCCAAGCTGTCTAAACATTAGTGATTTCCACCATTTCTCTCTCTCTCTCTCTCTCTCTCTCTCTCTCTCTCTTTCTCACTCTCTGTCTCTTGTCTTTCTCTCTCTTCTCTCTTCCTCCTCTCTCAAATAACATGATCTCTGAGATAGAAACTGTAATCTATGACTATATATTTACTAAAACACTTCACATACAAAGTTGGAGGCACACAAATGATGCCTTGGATTCCCTTTCATTTGAACTAGGAGACCCAAACTTTTTCCATGACAATGCCCCTGTGCACAAAGCAAAAAGATGGTTTACATTGATCAGAATGGAGTTCTCAAATAGTCTGCTTTACAGTCTGCTTTTACTGACCTCAACTCTGTTGAACACCTTTGTTATGAATTGAAATTATGACTGCACCCCAGGCCTTACTAATGCCCTTTTGACTGAATCAGCAGAAATCTCCACAACCACACTCTAAAATCTAGTTAGAACATCTTCTCTAGGTTAATCTAACAGCAAATATGGACTAAATGTGGAATGGGATGTTTTAAAAACACATGATTCTTATATTCATGTCCCCATTATTTTGTCTATAATATGTGCATTTCATTAATCTAAGTAAACTTTCTTCTTCAATCTTGACATTAAAACAGAGAATATTGTATGTAAAACTTCCATTAAAACTATTGGTTGTACATTTAATTTGCATTTAATTTTATACAGAATTAATAAGATGTACAGATTTTATCAAAGAATTATGAGTCAAATTACTTTGATCATCCTCTACTGCATTTCTTGTCTTAGCACTTGAAGTAAATGTTACTCACAATATTGAAACTGTTTTTCAGCTTGTCGTCTGTATAAAGTGTGTAAGCCTTGTCCTGTTTTGAGGATGTGAAGCATTACAGGCATTTTGACAGCTGGTATCCGTCCAGTTGATTACCATTATGTTGGTTTGGTACCTTGTGTATCTGTCAAAAATTCACTGTGTGAGATGGTTTTCGACATTATACACACTGGATGCATGTCTCAGTCAATTTGTCCCTGCACTACTAGTCCTTACTCTATAATAATCTTTGCCAAAGGTCTAGCAAAGATTATAATAATTTCATTATTATGATATCTTAAATTTGATGTACAGTGTCTTTTATTTTGGTCAAAACTTGATTTTTCAGCCACAGGGACTTTTTCCTGTTAAGCAACAGGAGTTCTTCCTGTTAAAAAGGTGAAAAAGTAAATGTGCTTTATACTTGTCACATGTACTTTACAGCACATTGAAATTATTTATTCGCATATCCCAGCAAAGATAGGAAGATGGGGTCCAAGCACAATGTCAGCCATGAAACAGTGCCCTTGAAGCAAAGAGAGTTAAAGGTTTTGCTCATGGGCCCCAAGAGCAGCTTGGCAATACAAGGGCTTGAACCCCTGACCTTCAGATCAGTAACCCAGACCCTTAACCACTAAGCTGCCACTTCCCATCAAATGTATTACTCCTCTTAATTGTATTGCATAGCTGCAACACTAACTGCTCTATCAACTGACTGTTACAACTATGAATTAGTTGTAATTAGTAATAAATAGCTACAAACATTGATCATTGCTTACCTCTGAAATGCAAATTGACACTAACCCAATTATTTGTGCTGCTAATTAGTTGAGTTCTGGGTGGTCCTATCCCAGACAGTGATATGTCGTGCATAGGCATGGCCGTAAAACTTTACTTCTGAAGTCTAAACATATGATCAGGTGCCCATGAGAGTGGTTAACATTTACTACTAACTGGTGACTTTGAACAGAGGGAAAAGCTTGATGTCAGTAAATATTAGCTTTGTGTATGTGTTTTTCCTCATTCTTTGACAAGTAGAGTTGATTGCATATTCAGAGACAGATGTTGCTGTGGTTCTGTTGATGCTGAGAGAGAGAAGAGGAGAGCTGCAGCGCTGGGGATGTGAGCTTCTGTTGGCAAAGCGGAAGGTAATTGGCCCCCAGGCGATGATGGCAGAGAGACATAGAGCATGAGTGAGAATGAGAAAGAAAGAAAGAAAGAGAGAGAGAGAGAGAGAGAGAGAGAGAGAGAGAAAGAGAGAGAGAGCATTCCCTCTCATGTCTTGTTCTGTGCATATCTGATAAAGATAAACACATCAAATGTGTGGGTTGATGAGGGAGGCTCAGGGCAAACATGATGAGGTGGTGATCTGCCAGTGTGTGTGTGTGTGTGTGTGTGTGTGTGTGTGAGTGTGTCAGGAGGCAATGACCCAAAGATCTCCCTCTAACTGTTCAGTTTTCTCTCTCTCTCTCTCTCTCTCTCTCTCTTCATCCCTCCTGTCATACTTTCTATCAACTCTCTTCTTTCTACAATTTTCTTACTGTATATGTTGCAATTTGTTGCACTGGGGAAAGAAAATCAAACAAAAGAGAGAGGTTTTGCAGGCTGATTAAGCTAACCAGAGTGGCATTTGCAGCGGACATAAAGTTTCTCTTCAAATTCACAAATGTTGCAATATCATGATAGAAGTTTTCGTATATATATCCATAACACATTCATGTGACCATGTAAACATGTATTCACACCTGAATATCGCATAAAACGTGCGTGTGCCAGTAACATTCACATCCATCTATGTTTAATTATGGAGAAAATACATTTAGCAACATTATTGTAGATGCCAGCCTAACAGACATAATAAAGTATTGTTTTAATGTATTAGGTTTATTCTGTAGGCTACTAATGTATGTAACAGATTTTTATAACCCATATTTTATAATTACTAAGTTAAAAATCAAGCATTATAAAAGGTTTTGAACAGTGATTGAAATGTCATCTTGTGAAACTTGTGTCTGAGAGTCTTCAAAGTGAACCTCACTTCATCCTCTTCAGAAAAATCAAAGTATTTTTTTATATACTTTATATATACTTGTTTAATTACTTTTGATAAATTAATGCATACTAATTATATTTAATTAATGAAACATTTGCTATACGAAGGCATATACTGTATACAAACATATAGAAACTATAGAACTATATAAACAGGGATTGGTTAAAGTGGAGAGCTGAGATACAGTCTCTGAGAGCCAGTAAGAGATGGGCTTTTGAGAATGTATTATTGTGTGTGTGTGTGTGTGTGTGTGTGTGTGTGTGTGTGTGTGTGTGTGTGTGTGTGTATCGGCAAGCTTTGAAAGGCAGGCCCGCTGGCTGAATGCTGTGCAGAGCTTGAGTGAGACATGCACAATCAGTTCCACTCTTTAAATCTTTCTCTGAAGCATATCAAACACCACAGCCCTGCCTTCATCAGTTAGTGAGCTATGATAGGTTACACAGCTTCAGCAAATTCTGCCCATAATCAATAAGAAATAAATGGAGACACTTTTTTTTTTGTTTTTTATTTTTATATCTAATTCCTCACCATATGTATAAAAAATGGCCTCCTAGAAAGTATGTTCACATTTCCATTTTTGCTTTCTTCTGTCCTCTGTTTAGAAAAGTATTCTGATAAGCCTCTGCTTTTCAAATTAGTCTTCTCTCACAAACTTAAAGAAAAAATGTCAAAATTTGAAGAAAAAACAACCACATATTATTAACTCAAAATACTCAAAGATGGAGATTTGAATGGAAAACTGTTAATGACAATTGCAGTCCTAAGAGCCATCTTTAGCAGCAGCAACTGGTTTCCAATTGAAGAGAACACTTTAAGAAGTAAAGCATCAGGATAAATCAGGCAGATATAGAATGAAGAAGGAGACAGGATTAGTGGTATCTCATGAGAGAGAAAATTTTGAGAGATGGAAACTGTATGTTGATAAAGTCTACACTACTCATCATTGTTTAAGTTACTGAGCTGAAATGTTAACTTTAGTAAAAAGGTAACATATATGTCTTGTTTTTAACCTTCCACTCTTTACATTATAAAGATATAATGCTACAGTCATCACTCTGTATTTATTCATAAGTGAATTAGTTTTCTGCCTGCTTTCGGTTGTCACATAATAAAGCGGGAAGTGGGGGTAGAAGAGCAGAAATTAATTGAATGAGTTGGAAACTGAAACTTGAAATTGAAACTGAAATGAACAACATAAAATAACAAACGAGACTTGCAATACTAAATACAAGAAGTAAAACACAAAAACCTTAAGAGCATGACCCATGAGCAAGATGAAGGAAGCAAAACAGACAATGTAAAAAAAGAGAGACAAAATTGCAATTAACAGTTCGTTTAAATACAAGTGCTAATAATCAGTGAACATGCCGGGTACACAAAACAAACAAGTGACCAAGTTCATGAGGTGGAGTGGCTGTTGGGAAACATAATCCTTGTTCACCATTCTGATGACAGTCAGCTGTTAAGGATATTTAATCCAAAATTTTATAAACAAAAATTTGATGAAGATAATGTGTTGTTTAAACAAAATAATGGTATATCAAGAGTAAATCAATAAACTTTAATGAACTACAGTCCTCAGGGTTTGTTTCACAAATTTGACAATAATCAAGAAACCTTTTAAACTGAATATAAATTTGTGTTTGTTTTTATATGAAAAAGTTCTACTGAAGAATGGTATCTTATGGTGATACTCTTGTAGAAGATGATAGGCATGGTCTTGTCCTGCCTAGTGTATTTGGAGACTAAACACCTAAAATATTTTATTGTAATTATATATTTAAACACATAGACATGTTCACGATTAAAATTCATTGCATTCATAGCTGTAAAATTAAAATCTTACTACTGGTTCATTGTTTTTAGTAAGAGCTGGGAAATGGCCTTAATTGCAAATCTAAACCTTATAAAGGTTGAATTAAAACATCATATGAAACTGTTGAATGTCATCCAAATTAATAGAATTAACATAAAATAAGTACTTTTGCATTTACTACAATTTTCTACTACTACATTATATGCCTGTTCAAAATGTATTATATAATTTTATTTAGAAAAAATGTATACACTTTTATTTTGACAAAGCTTCATTTAGGCAGATACTTTTTTCTGATGAGCAGTTACACATGTGTTTCTTGAAGGTTTGTAAATGCACATGGTATGCCATGAAAGATCACTGGGTTTGAGTCTTTTGAAAATTCCTTCAGAACAAAGGCATCACTGACAGGAGGAATGTGCCAGGCCACCAGGACTTGCTGCCACCTCCTCGCTCACCTTCTGCACTGAACATAACCAAGTGATTAGTTGGGGATTAAAATATTTGCTGTGCAAATACCTGCTTTGACTGTCTGAGTCAACTCCAAAATGTAGTTCAAAGACACTAGTTGAATTTGAGTTAAATAGCTAAACACAATCTTCCGACCCTCCCAGACTGCCACACACAGCCGAAGAACTTCTGATGGCTATAACATAGTCATGACACATGACTAGTACTAATTAGATTTTTGATAGTTTAAAACATACTATAATGAATAGTATAATAGAAACCGTAATGCGGTAGGATCCATAGTGCGGTAGTCCATGGATGAGCGCCAATGTGAACCGTAAAGGCAAACCTATCTTGAGCGCTTCCTCCGAAGCGGAGCCAGGAGCATGGAAGTACGAGGAATACTAGTGGTAGGAAGTCCAGTAGATCTCTAATGGCAATGAGTAGATACGACTATAAGTGAGGTGGAATCGGCACCTTATAAAGGGGAAAGGTATTGGGAAACATGTGTAGGTGATTAAGAGCAGGGAGAAGGCTGAGTGAGAGTTAGAGCCTTGGAGGGACGCGTGGCTGGTGGTTCCCTGACATTACTCCTGATGCCCCAAACCCACCTTGGGCCAGTTGGGCCAGGGCATTCCAAGGAGGGCCCGAAGAAGGATATGAGAAGGGTCACGTGCCAGTGGTGGGTACCGCGGAGCTTGCTGTGAACTGCCCCTGGGTGGTCCCACGGTCAGGAAAGGTCTGAGGTGGAGCGACGACCCCGGCGGAGGTCTGAGGTGGAACAACACCCTCTGCGGTGGTCTGAGGCAGAGTGATGTCTTCTGGAGGTCTGAGGAGCAGCGGCGCCCTTGGCAGATGTCCGAAGCACGACAGCGCCTTCGAAGGGACTCTGGAGCGCGGCGGCTTTCCTCAGGTAACTAGGGTTACATACGTAACCCAGAGATGTTCCCTTTAAAAAATTGGAGCTGTGACAGAACGCTTTAGAAACGCTTTAGAAACAGGTATCCAATCACGCCAGGCTGACCAGTCCCTGACTAGTGTGTATAGCCACAGCTTGAAGGACAGAGGGGCCAGGAGTGGCACTGAGGTCCAGGTTGTAAAACCAGATGAAGGTCAGTGGGGTGGACCATCCTGCAGCGTTGCAGATGTCTTGGAGTGGTATTTCAGGGGTACCCCTCCAGAGGGGTACTCTGGGGCCTGAAACGCAGGAGGGTAGAATGTTTGTAACCTCATGGGTCGTGACAATCTGGGTCGCACCGCGGGCCTAAGCATCCGGGTGCCGCGGAGAAAATGCGTCATAAGAGGGTCTCTACCCAGAGACTGCCCCGCCATGGGGGCATGTTATGCTGAAACCCGTAGACTTTTAGGGTGGACGGAGCAAAACCCTGGCAAACTGTCCTTGAAGGAATTCCAGCAGTTAACCAAACAGGCAGTGGACGGGGTCCAAATGGTGGTGCTTACAACACATGCAGAACAGGCACCATCTCGTGTCATACAACCTCCTCGTGGAGGGAACTGTGAAGTGGAGAATGGTCAAACAGATCCATCTGGGCTTCCGAGTTCTCCCCAAATCTGCTCCACCATGTGAGGATGGGCCGCCATTCCCCAGGTCTCACGGAGAGAAGCTTCCCCTGGGCCCACAGGAGGATCTGGTGTGTATATAGGGGCATAAGTGCAGACCTCCTTGATGGTTGATGTATGAGACCACCGAGGTGTTGTCCAAACGGTTCTCCTATAGACCTAGGGCGGCATCTGTCGTTAGCATTACACCGACCGGGGACTCCCAACACAGGGCCCTGAGATAGAGACCCGTGATCTCTCCAAACATTTAAGACACGTAGGCATCGCCGTGTGACCTTAAATGTACTTGGGGTTGCCCTCTGTGACAACCCATGGGTCCTGACCCATTGATCACATGTACACTCACCTTCAGGGGTCACATGTACACTCACCTTCAGAGGACAAACACACAGAGCACGCTTGTATTTCTCCATCCTACACAGCACCTTCCATTTATCGTTCTCATATAAAAGCTAACACTATCAGAAAAACCAAAGCTTACCAAAGCTTCAAAAGTACAACTTCATGCACTAATGGATTCCTTTTTAGAACTGCAAGACATAAAAATATCTAGAACTTGAATTTGGTGCCCAAAGGAAAAATCAATCCCAGAATTAAATGTGTTCTACAGAATTCAAATTAAAAACGGAAAACTACTGTATAATTATAGCCACTCTGTAAAACACCATCTTACTGTTTTATGGAAGAACAGTATTCTGTTTTAGAAATTACCTGAATGTTTATAGTAAATTGTTACAGTGTGTTGTTCAGGATAAATGGAACTAAGGGTCATTTGGCAGAATACTTCAAAAACATCAATAGATCAATTAACTACACCGAAAATGTACAAGAATAAATTAAGTTGTTTTTTAATATTTTCTGAAAACAAGTAATCTAGTCCAATATTCAAAGAAATTACATTTTCTAAAGACTCAAATGTGTGTTGCTTTAAACTATTTTAATTCTTTTGACAATCAAATTAATCAAATCCAATATGACCAGAACATAGAAATAATTTTCATTAATATTGGTAAATTAAATGGAATTTTTAGGGTTTATATTGAAAAGGAAAATAAAAAGAAAATCACCTGCCGAGTGCATTATGGCTTCATGGGTTGAAACAATGCTGAGTGTACACACACCAATGTGCACACTATACAAACTCAAAATCAGCTCGGAAAACAATGCAGCCTGCAAAGTGTTTTTTTTTGCCAGCTCGTGCTATTCCATTATTAACAGAGACTAACCCCTGCTATTCTGGCCTCTTATATTATTTTTAACCTCCAACAGTCATTTGGCACCAACATGTCTTAATTTTGGCTCCCCTCCCCCCATACACATTTTCAGTAAGCTGCACTCTTGTGCGTAAGGCAGGTTGTGGAAGTAAAGGTTTAATTACTTTCTGCTAAATTAATTTGAGAGAAGAATGAAGTGGCTGGCGGTTGGTCTACAGAACAAAAGGTGGAGTGTGAGTGTTTGCTGTGTGTGGTAGGGCGTGGGGCATGCGCTCTGACTCACACAGGTTTCAATTAAAAGAGACCCCCTCAGCAGTTTGGGCCGGTATGGGCTGCAAGCCATAGCAAAGCCATCCAGAGTCAGGCTGGTACACATCAATCACTGTCAGACAACAACCCGAGCCTACATTAATGTTACCTGCTGAGATGCAGATTGGTTTTGGTTTTAAGGATATGAAAGTTAGTGCTTAGTGTTGCACTTGACAGCAGTTTGTGTTAGTAAAACTATCAAAACTGGTCATAACATGGTATTTACATCTACATTTACATTTACACACGTAGAAGTACTGACACTTGTGTTTTAAAAAAGTGGCAAAAGTTGAAGTACTGACAGTGAAAGTAAATAAGTATTTACTCTTACATGTAAAAAGTAGCTTTTACTACTATCTGTTTTAGTGTCACACTGGTAACTGGATCTCACAGCATAATAATATTTTAATACAAAATAATTTCAGATTTTGTTACCTAATGAATGTATCCCGGCTGAACAACCACCATATAGAACACAAGCAGAGAAGAGATGGTGGTGATCAGGTGATCAGGAATGTCTCTCATCGATGTTAGCCATACTTCTTGTTGCCTTCTGCCTTGCACATTGTTAGCTTCATAGGCTAATCTATGTATGTGGTGCATAAGAGCCAGGAAATGATACACCATGAGAGAAGAAAAAATATTGATCATGTCACCAAATAGATTAAAACTAAAGTGAATAGCCTGGTTTGAAAATATAAGAAGTAGAAATTACATATATTTGTGTAAAATATGTAATGAGCGAAAGTAAAAAGTTAGTCATGCAAAGTACTGATACCAGAAAAATCTACTTAAGTACCGTAACAAAGTATTTTTACTTCATTACTTCCCACCTTGGTATAGTAACAATGACAAATTGCTAAGTACTCATTAAAGATAAAAGGTCTTTTGTCATTGCTTTAAAGCGTAAGTTCTAGAGATTTAAGTGACCAGTACTGGATTTTGATTGTAAAATCATGATTTTTTTCCCCAACATGTGTGACTTTGAACTTGAAGATTTACTCTTATGAAACATTCATAGGTGCTATAGGGACAGAGGAATGCCATTTCTATGCATTGCTAAGGAATGTTAACTTATATACAGTATGTGATCTTACACACATGTGTACATATTATCAAAGAAAGTTTTTACTGAATTTGGAGAACCTGAATTGGTAACATCGAGGCCAGGATAAATTCATTGTGTACTTACAAAAATCCTTTGTCCTAATAAACAGCATGAATTAATTATGTAAACAATTACATTTACCTGTTGACAATTATTTGATCATTTAAGGCTATTAGTAACACACAGTGAGTTTGTTATAATTTGTGAAATAGATTTGTACTGCTGCTTCATACTTCCCCTTTTGTCTAGAGTTAATATATATATATATATATATATATATATATATATATATATATATATATATATATATATATATATATGTGTGTGTGTGTGTGTGTGTGTGTGTGTGTGTGTGTGTGTGTGTGTGTGTGTGTGTGTGTGATTCTTCCCCAAACTTTTGGAGGCACATAGTTGTATAAGATGTCTTTGGATGCAGTAGAATTAAATTTTCCCTTCACTAGGAGGTTCAAACCGATTCCTATGACAGTGCCCCTGAGCACAAAGCCGGCTCCACGAAGATGTGGCTTTAAAAGGGTTGGTAGGGCCACCTGCTAACGAGCTTTGACCTCACCCCTACTGAACACCTTTGGACTGGATTGGAATGCTGGCTGCACCCCAGGCCCTACATCAGTATTTGACTTTACTAACACCCTTGTGGCCACCGTTGTTTTTAGTTATTTAGTCTACAACACACAATAGGCAGATAAACACTATGACTATCACCTTCTAAAAGTGTACCACCTTCTACTAGATTAACATAACCTTTATCCATATAGTGTCAACACATGTGCTTGGATAATTTGCAACAAAGATTTTGCTGTGCTGGTTTATGTTTAAAACAAAGCTGCTGAACTTCAATGAGGTTTTTGGTCTGTCTTCAATACAGCCAGGATTTCAAGCCATTTTGAATAATTTTTAGATGTTTTGCAGTGAAATGCATCATTCCACTTGTGTCACTGCATATTTGGAATGAGTTTATACATGCTTGCTGATTGCCAGCTAAATCTAACCAAAATTAGTTTTGTCGTTTGTCTTCTTGTTTTAAAAAAAAAACTAAACGTTTGTTGTATGTCACAGTACAGGAGGAAATAAGAACCCAAATATCAAAAGCATTCAAACTATCTAAAACTGGAGTGTTGTTTTTTTTTTTCTAAATTATGCTAACATTTTGTAAAAATAACAGCTGTTAGTAGTATAATATATTGTAATTACAATATAAAACCTCAGTATATGATCAGCTATTCCTTCCTATCAATAGCTGAAACATAAAATGGTCATACTTTGTTTGTGATTTTATTTGAAATCCTTTTTCAGATACCTGGCTGAATATTTGGCTTTGAGACAGAAAGCTTCTCTATATTCACAGTCATATGTCGCAGTCAGGTGAATGCTGACTCACAAAATGTCATGGAGGTGTGAAGATATGGCAAACAATTTGCACCTGGAGACAAACAGAAATGCGTGTCTATGGCCTGCAGTAATCTACATTTACATTACATTTACATTTATCTCATTTGGCAGATGCCCTTATACAGAGCAAATTAAAACAGTGCTTTAAAATCTTCATCAACAAATACACTCTAATGCTGGTTTAATAGGACACATACTGAGAATGTCATAAGTAAAACCCTTTTGGGACAGGAAATAGTTAGAAAGAGATGTGCTAATTTAAGAAACCACTGGAAGAGGTAGGAACAGAAAAGCAGCTTAAAGCATGTCTGCCTTTTAACCTGAGAGATGGTGTCGAGTAGTGGTTGAAGATCAGAGGAAACATAGTGCAGTGCGGAATGAGATAAGTGCTGTGAAGTAGAGGGGTGCTGGTCCATTTCACTTTACTTCAGCTACAGCAACCCAGTGAAGGAAATGTACCAGCGTGGTCGTGGTCGTGATCCTGCAGTGGGAAGATGATTGAAAACAAGTCCATTATATCACATCATACCATATCATACACAGGATCTCTGTAGTCAGTGTAGCGGTCTAGGCATACTAACAAATTGTACACACAACCAAACACACAGAGACACAGACACACACACGTGTGCAAAACCACGCAAAAGATATATAATTTATACATGGGGAGTATATTCTGTTGAAGAAACTTCTGGATGGCTGTAAAGGAAACAAAAGCATGAAGAAAATCAATTGCATTTATACATGACCTTAAAGTTCCTGTCTTAAAATACATGACCTTAAAGTCCCATTTATATTAATCTATGTATACAAAAACTAATATCTTCTGTACAGTTGAAATAGATGTGTCCTAATTTCAGAAAATTAAAAAACAAAAGTACAATAGTAAAATATATGATAATATATATTATACTATATGATACTATATGATATGATATGATATGATATTAAATATGATATGATATGATATGATATGATATGATATGATATGATATGATATGATTAGAGTCATGAACTTTGTGTGGACATCTTAGTAGCTCTATTGGAAGTTTTTGTTCTTCTTCTCTAGGTCTGGATCTAATAGATTGAGTAAAATCCTTGTGAGAGACATTTTAAAGTGTATCACTGCCTGATATTTGTCAGGTAGAGTGGCAAAGATTAATTGCAACATTTTGAAGCTCTGCCAAAAATCTGAAAGGGTGTTTGGGAACTAAAGTAGATAGAAAGGAAAAAAGGGCTAGAAAAAAGTGTGTGTGTGTGTGTGTGTGTGTGTGTGTGTGTGTGTGCGTGTGTGTGCGTGTGTGTGTGTGTGTGTGTGTGCGTGTGTGTGTGTGTGTGTGTGTGTGACTGTGGGTGGTATGAGGAGCAGCCTAGTTAATCTGTTGTGCTTCACTACACCCCAAACAAGGATTATACACAACGGACCAGCCTCATGACCAGACACTGCTGTAACACACACACACACACACACACACACACACACACACACACACATATATATATATATATATATATATATATATATATATATATATATATATATATATATATATATATATATATATATATATATATATATATATATATATATATATATATATATATATATATATATATATATATATATATATATATATATATATATATACCCATCTATCTAATCCATCTAAATTAAAGGGTAAATTTTGTCATTGAAATAAAAGTATTTTAAAATTTGTTTAAAATAGCTATGAAAAAATCAATAAATATATTTTCCTTCTACACCTAACGTGTCTTGTGCATTCTCTCATCTCTACTATAGTTCAAATAGCTCCTTGTGTTAGCTAATAGCATGAGCAAGAAGTAACTTTTTATTATGAAAAAAAGCTAATTGCGCTCCAACTCAGAGTATAGGTGTAGGTCTGTTGGTGAAACAGCTGCCAAAAAGCTGTGACTCCAGAAAGACTGAAATCCAGTCTGTGAGCGCTGTAAATATTCATGAGGATTTAAGGGGTATAAATATCAGAGGTGTTCACACTGCCACAACACTTCCTATCTGAACAGGAGAGAAGAATGACTTAATGGGCTTATTATGAGGCACATTACATCAGCAATGCCCAATTAAAAATCTCTGAAAGAGGACTGAAGGAAATTGCAGCTGTGGAGACAAACTTCTTCTTCTTCAAAAGTTACAGTATGAAAAGGCAATCAAGGTCATTCTCTGGGCTTTATGATGTATAGGCCATTGCTTACAAAAGTAAATACTGATTAAACATCAATTGCAGCACTTATTTTACTGTATGTTAGAAGTTATTTTCTTAATTTTTAGCCTAATGAGTCATATAATGAGTCATTAAAGCAAAAACAAAAAAACAATTTGGGTTTATAATTTAATCTTGTAGCAAATTATATGATTTATTTATCACACATTTAGGAAGAGCTCAAAAACATTTATTATAAAATAATTGTACATTACAACTTTACTTTACTATATACACTTTGCTTTAGGGAATTCTCATATGGCTACATGGCTACTACTCTCTACATTAAACTACTAAAGTTTTCTTCAATCAGCAGTAGCATAAAAAAGGTTTGTTTTTTTTATTTTGATGTCGACATGACACCAGAGTTAGAAAAACTTTTTAGCATTGTGTCCTTTTGGAGTTACACATGACAAATCACAAGTAATGTTATAATGTATAATAAAAAAAAAATGCTGAATAAAAAAATGTTGCACTTGAAAAAGTGCAACATTGCAACAAAAAACAAAATGTTGCAACAAAAAAAGCAATCACGTGCACTGTATGAAACATTTTGTAGAAATATATTTTTAGCCAAACTCACTTTGATACATTTTGATCCATAAGTATATTGTCAATGACACAACTTTAGTAATTTTGCCCCTGTATACCATTTGTTGTTAGTTGGGTTTGCAAAATAAAAATAAATGCTATGTTCAACCCAAAGCACTTGCTTTGCATTTCTAGCATCCAAAAAAAACAAAGAAAATACTCTCTATAATCAGAATCCATACTCAAAACATCAACCATGAGCAAGGTTTGCAAATCAACTCACAGCATGAACAGCAATGTGCAGCTTTTAAAGTTGTTTCTCATTTATAAAAGTAATTGCTTCCATCAATCACCATTCAGGCATATTAGCTTGTTTAATTAAAAATGCTAACTATACGGTTATCTCTATTCAGTAGAGTCAACACAAAAATTATTTATTACACAGGAGATTGTTAGATTGTTGCAAAAACAAACAGCACTGTCCCTATTTTCCAACTTTATAACCCCAATACACAAGAAGGTCAAAAGTCGTATAATTCTGAGCTCTGACATCAGACTTCAGAGTTAAGATGAACACAGCATAAGTCTTTTATAGACTTGCAGGGAACATCTAAAGCAGGTCATATGATCAAGCTTGTGTGAACAGGGGTATGATTGGTAGGGTGTATCTTAAGGTAGTCCAATAGTGGTTGTGAAAGCAAACTCGTGCTCTATCAGCCCCTGAAGGCATTCTGTATGTTGTGTTGAATTTGACAAGGGCAGACATGAGAGAGATGGGAGCAGAGATGTGGAACAGTGATCTCACGATGAGTTAAAGTCTGATAAGCAGTGAGAGATTGAGCTCAGTTAGTAGGCAAAAACGAAGTAAGGCACGAAGAAGATGGACTCAGGAGAAACAGGGAAAAAAGGAGAAGTATCTGCGGGTGCTAGCAGCGGGCAGCCCCTGAGGACTAGAAGAACCCTATTCTTGCAGGCCTTCCCTTGCGGGATGCTGGTCCAGATGCATATTCATAGAGAGACAATCGGGCAAGGCGGCAGGGTAGGCACGAAGGGAGGGAAATGAAGAAAGAGAGGGAGAGAGAGGGGGAAACAAGTACCATCCCTGCCGCTTTTTATCACAGCCATTGATCGTGGCATATGTGCATTGATCCAAGTCGACCATCTGCTAGAGTTAGATAAGCATGTGAGGGCCTGGGCATTGTACTGTCACTCAGAGAGAGAGGCTGAAAGTGAGAGACAGAAAAAGAGAGAGACACACAGAGAGAAAGAGCGAGAGAGTGAGAGAGAGAGAGAGAGAGAGAGAGAGAGAGAGAGAGAGAGGCAGAAGAAAAAGAAAAAGATTAAGCAACAACATAGTGGAGCTGAGCAAAAGACAGAGAAACAAAATGTTAGAGACAGAGGCATTAATAGAGCTAGAGAAGTGCAGGAAAAAGGGAGGAGAGTGATGATGATGGTGGGGAGGGATAGAAGGAAAGATGGGAGGAAAAAAGAGGGGGGTTTGCTTTTGCTGCAGGGAATTATGAGGCCAGGATTAGCCTCTTCACTCCCAGGAAACTGAATTTTAAATGGCTGTCTCCTGGCTCCCTTTCACACAGATTTATAGACCCCCCCCTACCCAACATGGATGTGTTTTTCTCTATATTTCCACAGCTACGTATTTCATCAGATTTGTCACTGTATAGGGAAGTCCCTAGTGGTGGAATGAGGAGAGACACATATAACCTTAATGTCCCACTGATTAATCTCTCTCACGCTCACACAGACCTAAATCCTATTCTCATCATCTTCTATTCCACCTCACTGTCTCAATAGGGTTGTTTTCTTCCTGACTATCAGCAATATCACTCCTCCTCGGTTTGTACCTTCTTTACTAAAATTCTGGCCAAGGCCTGGGTTAAAAAAAGGGCCAACCACAACCACATGTATTGTTCACATAACCTATTGGCCTCTTGACAACTTCACATGATTTATAAAATGTAAGTATTTGCCCCAAGTAAAATCCTATATTTTTAACTTAATTGCAATTATTGAAGGTCCTTGTATATATTATAGTCAACTTGTAAATGTTGCTGAAAATTAGATTCCCTCAGCCAGAATAATCCCTAAAAATGATACATTGCTCTTACACAGGACAAGTAGGTCAAGTTTGACATGCTGGCTGGTAAATATGTGGTGTGATGAGCTTTGCAATTAGAGGTGTGGTGATTAGTTTGTAGCTGAGGAGGTTTGTAATTTTCTCCTTGCCGTGGGACCTTATTTGCTGGGTGAAGGTATGAGTATACAGGGGAGTCCCATGGGCACCCTATTGCCAATAACTCCACAAAAGAGCAACAAGAGCATGTGGGGAGGACACAAGGTGCTCTGCCACCCACACCTCCATCCTCTGTCCTGCTATCTTTCACTCCATTCTTCTGTGTTGTGGCAACTTTCATTTCACTCCATTTTCCTCTTTAGAACATGCACATTGGGGTCCGACTCCCAGTCAGGACTGTGCCATTGTTGAGGTGTACGGGGGAGGAGAGGTTCCATTGGGTATGTGGGGATTAGTGAAGCCGGTTGGATCATCTTACAGCCCCCAACACCCCTCCATACCAGACCTGCGGACAATGGGGATTAAACTTCTCTTATTCTTTCCACGAATCAACGGGATGACAAAGACGGTATTCCTCTGGGCCTTTTAACACTGGGCTACACAGCTGAAGTTACGGTTGGGGGTGGCTGGGGATTGCATTTGGAAAGTGAAGGGGGGCACATAGAAAATTAATCCTATGGAATTTTCTCCCTTACCTCTCCTTCTTCACATCTTTGCAAATGAAGCTTTGTGGCTCTACAGCAATGTTTTTTGTTGGGTTTTTTGCTTACAGCACTAAACATGCTCATGCCAGTCAATAACATCCTTAATTAGAGAAGCAAGCTGTTAGCAAAGATGCTCTGAGTAGATGCTGACACACATCAGTGTTACAGGTGTAGGTGTCAATAATCTCATTCAGAGTAGTTGACACTGATAGTGTTAATTATGTGTCCTATACCCCAGTCTCCCGCTGGACATCCACTTAGTTTTAATCATCACATGCTTAGAGGCTCCAGACATGCGTGATGAACCATTTGAGCACCTCCCACATAACTTCCACCCAATTTCAGCTTACTCACACTGTATAAGAGTTTAGTTATAGCACTCTGGGTAGACATTGTGAAAATAATACTACACAGACAAAACAACAAGTATGAGTGTGAGTCATCAGATATAAGCAATCACTATTGATGATAATAAATGTGTTTAAATGAGAGTATAGCCACTCTCAACTTCCATTGGGGCTTAGATTTAAGTATGTATGGCCACCTGGGTTATTTGCCTCAAGTACCCAAATTACTCCTTTCACAAATTCTTTTGCTTATCTTTGTAGTGTTTAAATTTAAATACAATTTTATGAATCTGATTCCCAGTTCATCTGTATATTATATTTTGCACATATATATGTAAGGCTAACCCCTATCACCACTATGCTATTTGAATAAGTTTGATATGTATTCAATAATTGTAACATATTTTAGAAATAATGAGCATAAATTGTAAATTGTAAATAACGATTATTGAGAATGCTTCCAGTTTGTTTTACACTTTTTCAAATACCCAAATTACTGTGCGATGCAACCATGGTTACCATTCACATTTCTTTTCCATCCACCTTTTTAAAGCTGTTTTTATGTTCAATAATTTCATTTAATTTATTTTCAAAGAAGTTCTAAAAGAAGAAGCTAAATAGCCTTTTTAGTCAATCCCGAATCAAAAAGGCACACAAACCCCACATGTTTCACACATTTTATTTATTTTTCACATGTGACTTCCAGACTCATTAGTTTATTTTCACAAATGATTTTTGCACATTCCACCATTTTTTCATATAAAAATAAACCAGAGATGCCCAAACTGTGCCTATGGGTGACCTTTGATTTGGCCTGCCATGGCATGTATGAGAAGAGAAAAAAGGGGAATAATGCCATTTGGAATAACATTTGAAAAATAATGATCAGCTTCATGTCTTTCATTAGAGGTCACTGGATAGCTGTATTCGGCATTAAAATTTATTGTACAATAAACTGGATTGTTTCTCATAGTATTGTAAGTTTCACTGAACTAGTACTTCAAAAATATAGTTGCATTAGTTAAGCATATAGCAGAGTTTTCTATATCTTTATTTTTAAATATTTAATCATACATGAGAGGAAGCACAACAAATTTAATTTTAAAATAATTGTTGTTACAATGCAACATTTATTTTAAGCCCACAGCCCTCAATCATGTTTGTTTAATCATTTGAAAAGTTTGGGCGCCTCTGCTATAATCGATGTGGAAATGTATGTGATTAAAAGAGTAATGAATTTCAGAAATTTAAAGAGAGGTGGTCAGGATGACAAAATATAATGTACAATATGCAGTGTCCTTAATGCAAGTGTCTCATGAATCTTTTAGTTATAATAGATTTAGAACCAGTTAGAAGTGATTTATAGTTACGTTATTAATTAACTACATACTTGAAGTCAACATGGAAATTGAAAAACTAACAAAATAAAAGTTATCATAGTAGACAGCTAAATTTATATCCATTGTGTAATGGTACACGTATTTGTACAAACATTTTTCAGTACGGGGCTTTCGGTTCGATAGACATAGTACCAAATGCAATCCTCTTATAAAATATTATTTCATATATTATTTAACCAAGCAGGCATTTTATTTTAAAGCCCAGCCATTAGGTTTGCACAAGCCAGTGCAATTGTTTTAAAAATGTAAACAGTTGATGCTCAATAATGGGAATGATAATAAACTGCATCAATAAAAAATGACGTCATTAAATTTTTTGCATTTCTTCTACTTAACCATACCAAAATTGAACTGAACCGTGACTTAAAAAAGCAAACAGTGAATTTTTTTGTACTGTTACACCCATACAATTAAGCTGGCACAAAACCAACATGCTTGTCAGGTAACACTCACAATTTTCCTGATTTTTGTTCAGGCCATCTTTGACAGATAATGAATTCTAAACAGATCATGTATTTCTCAGATCAGGGAGCTAATTTAAAAGGTGGCAATGAGATTTTGATCTAAAATTTGCCACATTGCCTCTTTTGTATTCTGTACATGAAACTCTGATAGATGCTTGGCTTTAGAGAGAGATGCTACAAAAACAAACTATCAGAGTGCTCTATTTGCAGTGGCGGACAAATTCTTCCCAAAATGGCACCAGGTCTATTGTGCATTTAAAGTCTTATGTAAATGTATTAATATGTATATCAGCTGTGGTTGCAACACTTGTCACTAATCGTAATATAATAAACTTCAAAATACTGCACAGTGTACAAACACAAAGATAGTGAGAACAAGAGCATGAGAGAGAGAGAGTGTGTGTTTGTGTGTGTGTGTGTGTGTGTGTGTGTGTGTGTGAGAGAGAGAGAGAGAGAGAGAGAGAGAGAGAGAGAGAAAGCGTGCCCTTCTTTTAATTCAGATGAAACCATCTTCTCTGCCTTTGCTTAGTCAGGCACTCATAATAGAATCTCAGGTCAGGATTATTTTTTTTTTGCAGCCACACTTGACTCGGTCAAAAACAACTATTACAGAGATTCAGTGTTTTTTTACACCGCACTTCACATTGATTAGGCAATGTGCGGTCATGGGAAATTGTATTGGATTCTAGATGACTGTTATTTGCATCAAAAATGGAGTCTGCTGCCTGGGGACGCTGCCTGCCCAAACACCACTGGAGTGGAACAGGAAAGAAATAACGGTGCTGTGGTGTTCTGTTGTGCCTGTAATGATAGAAAAGAGTAGAGAAATGAACCTATCTGATCATTATCTGCTATTTATTCAGAATTTTAAAATGACTACAATAGAGTTATTCTAATACACGGCACATTATATTCACAAGATTGTTTTGTTATTCAGATATCCATCCAAGGTAACATAGGCATATCTATAGCCTTACTGTAATCTAAATTCATAGATTGTGTAGCATTTTATTTATATCCCTCTATCCTAATACCTTCAACCATTGCTCTCCCTCTTTTGTACCTTTGCTTAAACCTATGCAACTGTTGCACTATTTTGAATGAACGTTTTGCTTTTGCTAGACACAATACTGTGTAAAACTCAATTTGTTATACAATTTGTTGATATATATTTGTTTTTATGATGTCTGCATTATTAAAATAGTAAAAATATATATTTTTTTATATTAAATTATTTTATATTTCTATGACTTTTCCAACAAACACATTTAATGTTAGAAAGTCTCTAAATGAAATGTGATAGATCCTTCAACATTTTTAGAAAAGTTACCACCCAAGTTTCTAATAAAACTTCCTGCACCTAGGTTATTCCTGTTTAATGCTAATATAATAGTTTTTGTGTAGAAACATTTTGCTTTCATTTTTTTAAGGTTCTGTATAACATAGGCTTGTCATGTTTGTGAAATTGCCCAGTTGCCTTTAAATGCTTAACAAATAAAAAGCTATAATTTCAAAGTATGTTAACGGCCATTAGAATATTATGTCTAGTCTGAAAACTAAAGAAAGGTGGAGTAATAAGGCACAGACAGCTAAACAAGCTGAGAAATTGTGACAGTGAGAAACCACAGGGGCAACACAAACACAAGGTGGTTAAAGAAAAAAGGAATAATTGATGTAAGGAAGGCTGGTATAAAAAAAAGTTTTTTTAATTTTTGAGTGAAAGGGCAAAAAAAAAGTCTTGTCTGCCTCCTCCTGAAGCGCTGTCAAAGTGGATCAGTGCTGAGAGCTTCTGATGGCCGTTCATTGCCCAGGCTCTACTTGTGGACAATAGAATGTGCTTTGAGCTGTTACCACACACACACACACACTCACACACACACACACACACACACACACACACACACACACACACACACACACACACACACACACACACACAAGGCCTACATCCAATTATTGCTTTTTAAAACAGGCCTTTCAAAACAAAAGGGAAAGAAGCAAAATCCCTCGCAAACAATCTTTAAATTTTACAATAAAATTTATTTCACCTTTACTTAAAATAGAGATGTTAACTTTTGTACGAAAGTGACAGTAAAATGTGGGAAAGAGCAGCGAATGAAACTGCAAACACATGTCTGTCTTCTTTCAGTTCAATAAAGGAGGGCTGAAGCATAACCAGAATCACCCTCAAACCTCAGCAGATGAATTGCTTCAACTCCAAAACAAACGTAATTGAATACAGAGACTGTTGCTGCTTTGAAGACAACCCAAATTGGCCCGCAATATGTGTGAGGTAAAATGCCTTGAGCCCCAAAGCCCCCTGACTCTGAACCTGTAAAGGGTCTTGAATAGGAAAGCCTCAAATCATGTTGTCGAACAAATCTGGTATTAAAAGGAGGAAGAGAAGACTTTGCCCCAATTTACCGTCCCTGAAGACTTTACTTAAGCTAGTTACTCTGGAGCTTAGGTGGAGATGTGGGGGCTGTGTGTGTGTGTGTGTGTGTGTGTGTGTGTGTGTGTGTGTGTGTGTGTGTGTGTGAATAAATCCCTCTTCACATAGCCGGGCCTGGGAGAAAGGGCCATTGGTCGCCAGACTCTCACTCTCTGACACTCCTTCAACTTGAACCCCCTCTTTTGCCAAGCCTGTGTTTACCACCACCAAACAATAGACCTGCTATTGGCAATTAAATGCCATTTGGGGATCCCTAGTGCAAGTTAATAGTATTACTCTTGCAATTCTTTCTCTGAATGGTACGAGGGATTTCTTTCTGCACCAATAAAACAGCTCACCGTCTTACCAGCATTACATAGCTTACCTTAGGCTTATGATTCACGCCTGCATGGTTATCATTTGCCATTTCTTTAACAGTGCATTCAATGAGTACCATGGCTGTTTGTTGGACTATATGGGCTGACTCAAATAGTAATTAAAAATGATAAGATTAATTAAGATGAATAGTCTTTCTTGTATTACCATTTAATCGTAATTTTTTAGTATTGGTTTCAGTTTTACTAAATATGCAGGCTTGGAATTGTGCTGTTTTAAATAAGACAAAATTATTTCAAATTTTATTTTGCTAAACAGGTGACACTTGTTGATAATCCCACAAATGGAATAATTTACATGATAATTTTTTTGCCTTTTAAAATTAGCAGAATCCTGAGCATATAATCAAAAAAGTACAAAAGTTTTGTGAACATGAACAATGAGCATGAAAATGAACAGTGTCTGTTAAAGTGCCCCCACTTCACTCGTGCCTCTCCCTCTCTGTCCCTACTCATTTGTTTGCCCAGAGATCCTGTTTAGTGTGTCGCCTTTTTCTCAGACGAGGAGCTTTGAGAGGAATATGAAAAGACAGATTTAAAGGTGAAAGGTGGTCAAGAGGAGAGGGGGATGTATACTATAACAGCTTTCTCGGTACATTATATATATATATTTCTTTTTAAGCAGAGGGGGAGACATCTGACATCTGTTCATATAAAATTCTCAAACCAAAGGTCAAGTTTCTAAGACCATCAGAATTATGCAGATCTGATTTTACACAAGCTGAATCTTATTTAGTCAGTGTTAAACAGACTTAAATAGACCCTTGTCCCTAGCAGTTAATCTCACAGAGAGGCCTATATCGTCTAGTAATAAACCAAGGAAAAATAACAATTGCACAGTTATCAGTTAAACATAAAAACCCTTGATTTTGTGCTGATCAGAAATGTGTAACTGACACAATTTTAGACTAAAGATTATCCAAAAGTAATGACATAGTGACTGCATATGGATTTGGTGCCTGAGGTAAAGCCATTTGAGTATACACACACATTGGGGTTCTTGTGTAACATCCCAGCCTCCATGCAATTTCAACTAATGTATTTGCTGTCTAAAACTGTGTAGATTCCTGATATCCAAAGGATCATTCCAAACAATGATATATTAATGCAGTGTATGAAATAAGCAAGCTGTGTCCTTTACAGTTCATTCCGTGTGTTTCTTATTTATTATTTTAAACAATATGAGAAGGTGCAGCAATGATTTGCTACTCTATTCTTTTTCTTTCCCTTGGGATGTGACTCTTGCAACACCGCAATTTAAACCATTTTAGTACAAGCTATGATCTTAATTAGCTACACCTCCATTTCATTTCCCTCATACATGCTCTTCCCCCACCCTCTAATTAAGCTTGCAGTGATCCTTGGCTAAGGGGCTTCGTGCAGGCGAGGTGAGACAGAGAGAAAAAGAGAGAGAAAGAGAGAGAGAGAGAGAGAGAGAGAGAGAGAGAGAGTAGAATCTATTGGCCAGGGATTACAACCTTAAGCTAGGGCCACATCACAGGAATTCATCACTGCCCCCATCCTTCCGATTCTAGGCAATAGTGTAGCACACAGTGATTTTGTCAATTAATTTGCTTTGTATATTAAGCAGCTCCTTCACTTGAGTCAAAGAGGATTTCCCTCTCACAGGCAGCCACAGTAATGAGCAGTGTCAAAGGAGGTGACTTGTGTTAGTGTAGGAGACAAGCTAAAAGCACGGCAGCCATCGCAGCTTCTAGATCTCGCCAGTGCCCTTCACTCAAGAGATGCGCTTGAGCCAATATGCACTCGAGAGGCCATTGCATTTTTAAGGACCTTTGAGATTATTGCAGAGAAGGATGCTTAAGATAATGTTTAGGAGAAAAAAGTATAATGATAATGATAATATTATTATCAGCATTTGAAAATAAATAAATGTTAAACATTTATATTGATCTTCAGCATTAAATACAGGCATCTAGGATCAGTCACCTCGATATACTAAATCATAAAAAATTAATTAATTTATATATATGAATGAGAGAGAGAGAGAGAGAGAGAGAGAGAGAGAGAGAGAGAGGGAGAGTTTTATAGAGAGAAAGTAAATTAAAAACCCAAATCAAATCAATATTTAGTGTGACTACTAAATATCTAGTCTTTGCCTGAAAAACAGCAGAAATGCTTCTATTCCACTTGCACTTCTGGGAAGAATTCTTCCAAAAATTGGGATGTTGGTTGTTCCAAAAATTTTGGAGAATTAAACACTCAAGTTCCAGGCAGACTTAATGATGAGATCAGGACTCTACGGGTCCTTGTTTTTTTTTTACGCCAAAGATATGTTTTGGGTCATTATTTAACTGTAGAATATATTTGGGGCTAATCAGATGCTTCCCTGATAATATTGCATGAAGAATAACTACCTGCTTGTATTTTCTAGCATTGATGGCACAATTAATCATGGCCTAAATTTCCAACTATGTTTGCAAAGATTCAGCCCCAAACATGCAGGAAATCTCTATCATATCTCACCTTTGCTGCACCCTATTTTCACGCACAGCTGAGTTGTTTAACTTTAATTTCATGTTAGAGGTATGGCATTTTGGTTGCAATTGTTCCATTAAGACCATTTCTGGCCAAACTTCTCCAGTCAGTATTGTAGATGGGTGTACCTGGGTCCCACTGGTTTCGGCTAGTTTTTTCCTTGACATCTTCCTAAGTAGAAAGGAAGTAAGAATAATGGCCATCTATTGTCCTCAAAATTGCACATGTATTTTTTTCAAAATACCTTAAACAGCACATCTTGAAACCCTAGTCTGGTTTACAATTTTTGCCTGGGAGAGCCCTTGCTAATGCAGTATAACTACTTTGTGTCTTGTTGCTGTGCTCAGTCTTGCAATGTTGTATGACCTGTGGCATGAAACTGTTCACAGATCTGCAGAGTTTGTTTGTTTCTCACTAAATTTAAAGTGGTGCAATAATCTGAAATGGTATGAAAGTAAGAAGACAAATGCCAGAGGTACAAAAAAAAAAAGTTTACAAAAAATTGAAAAATAATGCACATTGCAAAGTTGTATCAAAAGGCCTTTTTTCAGGAAAGTAATGTGTTAACAACTTATAGATGTTCTGAAGATGTTCTGACATTTATGCTAACAATTCATACAGGTGTTAAGCATCTTAAACTATTACACATTTTATCTACAGGAAGTAGTATTTTGCTCTTATAATAGTGAGTGAGAAAAATGCAATTAACAAAGAAAGACAGACAGACCATCTCTAGGTTAAGTATGTAACCCTGCTTCCCTGAGGGAATAAGATTCAGCATCAACAATGCTTTGGGAATGCATGTCCACGCTCTAAACCATGTAGGAAGTGTGGCCTGAAGATGTCTTGTTCCCTCAGGGAACCAGGGTTACATACATAACCGAGACTGAATCATGTAGCCTCTCTCTACAGTGTGCAGGACTCATTAAGACACATCTGACAGGCATTTACAGGCTGCCAGATAGTCTTTTAAAGGAAAGAGACTGATCTCTGCTATGCCTAGAGTGGCTTGGGCAGTGCCCTGAGACTGCTCTAGGGACCTACAGCAAACCCCCATCCACTACACTCGCTGGAGATTGCTGTGCCCTGAAACACCATATGTGGCAGGGGTAATGAGCTAATCCTCCTCAGATCTGTCAACTTCTTGGGCTTTGGCCTAGAGAGCTGCCCAGGGTCCCTAGGAGGGGAGTATGGGTGGAAATTTACTGTCTCTGGGCTTCTTGGTGCCCACTTGTGCTGGGCTGGGGCTGCACCCGCAGAGCAGCCACAATGGGAGCGGAGAGGGAAGTAGTGCCTTTACGCTTCCTCAAGCCTGCCGACAACCATATTCGAATAGGCCAGTGGGAACTATGAGGGTGTCCAGCAGCAATGGTCCGTCCTTGTCCAATCTGACAAGGTGAGCCATAGGTGCATCCACCAGGGCAGACATAGACCGGACAATGGCCCTAGCGGTCTCTTTTGTGGCCATGAGAGCCAGGTCTGTAGCACGACGCAGCTCTCAGACATCGTCAGTGACCGTAGTAGCTCCCACAGCCGGCGGCTTGACCTGCTGCCGTGTAAGCCTTGCCCACCAAGCCGAGGAAGTTCGAAGGGGCTTGGTGAGCAGTGCCGGGGCATAAAGGGACGATGAAGCACCCAGGTAGAAATAGCCAGCTAGAGTCTCTTCAACCCGGGGCATCATCCCATAACCACACTCTTTCAGCCCTACTACATTAGCATAGAGGGAGACATTTGGACTGAAGAGGTCGGTCGAATATGGGCTGCTCCAGAACCTGGACACCTTAGTGTAGCAATCTCCAAGTGATCTAAAGCTTGGCAACAGCACGAGTCACTACCTCCAAGAGCTCCTTGAACAGGACTGGCTGTAAGGAAGTGTCTGTGGGTTTGCTGGCATCTATTCCCCTCCTCAGAGGAAAGAGGTGGAGCACAGCGCTCTCTTCACAGGGGAAAGAAACCACAGAAAGCCGTGCTTCTGAGCCCTGTAAGAAAGCATTGGATCTCGCAGCTGCGGCAGAAAAAAGGGACAAGCCCTTCCCAAACCCTCGGCCAGATCGAACTGCAAACCCCATGACATGAGTCGCAGCCAGAAGCACGAGGAGCAGGAGCACCTTTTTGAAGAGTGCTCTGCGGGAACGGAGTGTCCGCATAGACATCTGCATCACTCAAAAGCCAACTGAGCATACTCCGCCCCCAGGCAAGTAATACACATACTGTCTGTAACTCCTCTGTAATAAAGTGGGGGCAAGAGAAACACAGTGCGGTACCAATGTTTGCTTCACAGTTTTCTTTCTTTCTTTTTTTTTTTTTTTTATTTACCGCTTACCAATACCTACCTGAAGAACAGACACACACAGAGCGCTTCCTGAACAAACAGAAACTAGCACCGTCTCCACTGCATCTGTTTTTTATAGCTTCCTGGTCATGACATTACCCAGCCAGAGACGTTGTGCTTTTCTGTTGGACAGATTGCACACGTCTTTCAGAGCATGGAAGCATTCTCAGAGAGTTGTTGATGCAGCTGCTCAGGATGCTCTCAATGGTCCCTCTGTAGAACATGGACAGGATGGGGAGGGAGGTGGGCTTTCCTCAGCCTTCTCAGAAAGTATAGACGCTGCTGGGCTTTCTTGGTGATGGAGCTGGTGTTAAGTGACCAGGTGAGGTTGTCCGCCAGATGAACACCAAGGAATTTGGTGCTCTTGACGATCTCCACAGAGGATCCATCGATAATCAGTGGAGATTGGTCGCTCTGAGCTCTCCTGAAGTCCACAACCATCTCTTTCGTTTTGTCCACGTTCAGAGACAGGTTGTTTGCTCCACACCAGGCAGTTAACCGTTGCACCTCTTCTCTATATGCTGACTCATCGTTCCTGCTGATTAGACCCACCACGGTCGTGTCATCAGCGAACTTGATGATATGATTTGAGCTGTGCGTTGGTGCACAGTCGTGAGTCAGCAGAGTGAACAGCAGTGGACTGAGCACACAGCCTTGAGGGGCTCCAGTGCTCAGTGTGGTGGTGCTGGAGATGCTGTTCCCGATCCGGACTGCCTGAGGTCTCCCAGTCAGGAAATCCAGGATCCAGTTGCAGAGAGGTGTTCAGGCCCAGAAGGTTCAGCTTCTCGATCAGGTGCTGAGGAATGATTGTGTTGAATGCTGAGCTGAAATCAATGAACAGCATTCGTACATATGAGTCCTTGTTATCCAGGTGGGTGAGGGCCAGATGAAGGGTTGTGGAGATGGCATCGTCCGTGGAACGGTTTGGACGATACGCAAACTGCATTGGGTCCAGGGAGGGTGGAAGCTGTGTCTTGATGTGGTGATGTGGTGATGTGGTGATCTCCACATCAAGTGATCTCCAGCTTGGCAACAGCACGAGTCACTACCTCCAAGAGCTCCTTGAACAGGACTGGCTGTAAGGAAGTGTCTGTGGGTTTGCTGGCATCTATTCCCCTCCTCAGAGGAAAGAGGTGGAGCACAGCGCTCTCTTCACAGGGGAAAGAAACCACAGAAAGCCGTGCTTCTGAGCCCTGTAAGAAAGCGTTGGATCTCGCAGCTGCGGCAGAAAAAAGGGACAAGCCCCTCCCCAAACCCTCGGCCAGATCGAACTGCAAACCCCATGACATGAGTCGCAGCCAGAAGCACGAGGAGCAGGAGCACCTTTTGAAGAGTGCTCTGCGGAACGGAGTGTCCGCATAGACATCTGCATCCTCAAAAGCCAACTGAGCATACTCCGCCCCCAGGCAAGTAATACACATACTGTCTGTAACTCCTCTGTAATAAAGTGGGGGCAAGAGAAACACAGTGCGGTACCAATGTTTGCTTCACAATTTTCTTTCTTTTTATTTTTTTTATTTACCGCTTACCAATACCTACCTGAAGAACAGACACACACAGAGCGCTTCCTGAACAAACAGAAACTAGCACCGTCTCCACTGCATCTGTTTTTTATAGCTTCCTGGTCATGACATTACCCAGCCAGAGACGTTGTGCTTTTCTGTTGGACAGATTGCACACGTCTTTCAGAGCATGGACACGCAGAAGCATTCTCAGAGAGTTGTTGATGCAGCTCAAGTTCCTTAAAGGGAAAATTATGCCTTTTAAATGTGTAGCCCTATACTTTAGAAAAACTCTAAAGAAATCCAAGGTGTCAGTGAGCATAGTTTTCCACACAAGGCACTTGAAAACTGTTGGAAACTCTGACAGGAAGAGGTCTGGCAGAGCCAAAGCCACAACATAATCAGAAGATTCTGAGAATCAACAGCTAGCATGATGGGTGGTTCAAAAGTAAACAGCTTCAACTCAGCTTAACACTGCTCTTAGTAAGCACAATTGTATCTAACTGTCAATAGAAGTCATTGAGCTACAGGTTCCTTATGACACCAACTGTCAAACATACAGAAGGAAGCATGATGGTCTGTGGCTCTTTTGCTGGATCCAGAGTAGGTAACTTAAACATAGTGAGTGGCATCCTGAACCAAAACTACTACCACAGCATTTTGCAGCACTATTCAGAATCCTCTGGTATATGCCTAGTTAGTCAAGGGTTAGTCTTACACCAGGATTTGTCCCAAAACATACCTACAGCTGTGTCAGAAGAAGAAAAGTACATGATGATATGCATCAAATCATGGAATGGACAGCACAGACTCCAGACTTAAAACTAATTAAGCTGGCTTGGGATGAACTGGACAAAGGCTGAAAGCAAACCAAGCAACAAGTGCAACACATTGGTGGAAACTTCTGCAACAGTGTTGGGAAGAACTTTCCAAACAATATTTGATTTTCATCGTAGAAGAAATGCCACAAATGTGTTAGGCTGTTATATCTGCAAAAAGTGGCTTATTTTTTATGATAAAATTTTGCTGAATTAAATAATTCTTTGTTATTTACAATTGTTTATTGGAGCACCTACAGAATGAGTCACACTGACCAATGCTTGCTTTATGTACACTTTCAGAGAGAAGAAGTTAGCTGAACAATTGATGGGGTTGCCAGATTGGACTATTGAAAAAATACTGAGTGGGAATCAAAGATTTTGGCTTTTAGCAAACAATAGGAACAATATTTAATAATTTTCCACATCTATAAAATTTCTGTGTATAAATTGTCCAAAATGTATAATGTCTGATATTTTATATTGTTTGAATTTACTTTTTTAATTTTTACTGAATACAGTGTACATAGCAACCACATGAAAATAATATCTATAAACATTGATTACTTATACCTCACGTACTGCTTTATCTTAGTCATGGATGTGATGGATCCCAATCGTATCCCAGGAACACTCGAGGGACCTTAGGAAACCCACACAAGTTCAGGGAGAATATGCACAAAAACTTCACACCACCACTAACCTAATATCAAATTAAATCTTCTTGAAATCTTTAAACCTAATCTAATTAACAAAAATATTAAATGTACGATAAACCTGCTAGTAATCTATTAGTGTTCTATGATCACCGTTACCAATTATGTAAGTTCTATATGGGTTTCTCTAGATGCCAAAATGAATCACTGCACAAATTAGGAGCCAATAAATGCAAATAATTTTTAATCAAAGGAGAGGCAGAATTTTTACATTGCATTTATAATTTACAAATGGGCATTTAATATATTCCAAGAATTAAAGCAATATCTACCAGTATAGCATATGTACTGTGCAGCCTCAATTTCTTAAGGTTTTATCGAAATCCAAACCCACTTCCTCTCTCTTTCTGTCTCTTTTTCTCTCTCAGGATGAAAGTGTGCTAGCCACTGGGTCCACTCTTGCTGAGAAGCAGGCCAGTGATTAGTGGGGCGGAAGGCCAGTACAGCCCCTTTCATTTGGGCCTAAAGTGGGGGGGAGCTCGGCGGTGTATCTGTGGCTGACAATGGCGATTACCTTCCCCTTTATCTGACCAAAGAAGGGGCTTTGAGAGAGCAATCTGAGGAGCGGAGGAAATGGCACGACACGGGATTAGCTACACAACAGGACGGTAAATTAAATGTTGGAGATGAAAGAATGAGCCTCTGACATGCATCAATAGAGAACATTGGCTGCATTCTAATAACGCAGAGGAAAGAAATACCTGCAGAGATTAGTGAGAGAGGGAGGGTGTATGCATACTGTATACAGACAATGATAACTGTGATTCTAAGTAAGTCTGTGTGTGTTTGATTGATCAGTCCACTCGTGCTCACAAATGTTATTTCACGCACACTTTTCTCTCTTCATTCAGAATAAAACCGAAATGTATGAATGGAGTGCACTGGTTTTCAGAATGTATTAGAAATCTACAATAAAGCCTAATAAAATACTAGCTGTCCTACTACATATAATTTTTTATATTTTATGTGTAGGATTTGTATATGTACTGGAGAAGTACTGTCCAAAACCATTATTTTTCAGTTTTTTTTTATTTATTTTTTTTATGAAGAATGAATATAAACTATCCTAATTTCATCCTGCATATATGTCAATTTTAACTATTCAGATCATTTTTCAATTTTGTGCAAAATATACTACAGTTTCAATTAATTTGCATTTAAAAATGCAATTCATTTTTATATAAATAAGGAAATCAGCTACATTTCATTGTTAAAGACATTTAGAAATTAAACAATTTGGCATTTGCTAACAAAATACCATTTATTATTTGGAAAGGGGCTGTTTTGATTCATAAGTATGATAAAAGGAAAAATTCTTTAGAACAATGCTATTAATTTTTGTTGTGTCGTATTTTTTATATATATTTTTTTCAACAGGTAAAATTTGCTGCTTATTTATTATGTTTAATATTAATTTTAGTCACTACAATACTTAGGTAATACTGAGTTTTAACTGTTGATTAATGAAATGAAAAAACAAAGGTTTAATAAGCAGATCGTGATTGCTTTACATCAGTAGTAGTATCAGTAGACTGTCTAGTAAATGTTCCCATGAGATCCATAAACCCTTGTTTATTGTGTTTCAAGCTACAAAGATGTAAATGATACATTTGCTGTTTTGATTCAGCCAGGAGTAAAGGCACCATGTAAATAATAATCACTGAGGCATTCATTAGACTCTTTGTTCTTGACTGACAGGTATTAGACACTGAGACAGTAGATGAGAGAATCAGTCGAAAAACTTATTACAGTGACAAATGACAGGATTTGCAAGTGACGAGACAGGGAAGAAAAAGAGAGAGGGAGAGAGACAGACAGACAGACAGATAGAGGCAAATGAACAAAGATGATTCTATCAAAAGCCATGCTTTATCAACGTTATTAACCCAGCTAGTCAGAAAGATGAAGAAGGTTTGGGCTTAAGCACAGCAACAATAGCAGGCAACAAAGGCCCTTCTACAACCACTATCAGAGTCATATATCAAATCAGCTGCCTCTGAATGATCCTGCCCACAGAGAAGGTGGCCTGCTGAACCTGCGCCCTCACACTCACACACTTGCATGCAAGACAAGTGTGTCGATAAAGCAGCACTTAATAACAGACACACACGTGTGCCGCTGATAAGACACTATCTTTTAAACACAAAGAGTGACATGTATCCCTTTTCTTTGGTCTCCTGGAAGAAATGTGCTCTAAGTGTGTATGTGGTAATGACACCACAAAGCAAAACAAATCCTCCCACCTGTGTCTTGCAAAAAGCAAATGGAAAAAAATCTAATTATTTAAACTGATATCAAATATAATATATTATAAGATTATAGATTGCCAGAGGGGTGTAAATATCACTAAATTATGCAAAGTGCATGCATCTTAGTACAATGTATATAGCACAATGTATATTACATCTAGAAATCATCAGAATCATCAAAACTATTTGTGTTAATGTTATTTACATTATTATAATTCCCTTAATAATGTTTCGTTTTATTTGTAGCCCCCAATTACTATGCTTGGTATTAGAGGTAAATGGTATTTAATTTTAAACACAATTTACTCTTAATATATTGTTTAAGTTACAATGTCCATACGTTGTGTTTCTTTGCTTAAATGAATTGTTCCATAGTGTATTGTGTATTTCAAGTGTATAAGTCAATAAACTCATTAAGTAACATATAAACCCCCTGCTATCATGCAATGCAGAAATACTGTATTTCTACGATCTAAGTAATCTGTGTTATAAATTACTGTGCACAAATCCTTAACATCTTAAACTATTCATTCTGTAAAAAAATAGTCTTACATTTCTCTTTAATTATGTCTTGTAAATGAGTGTGCCATCGCAAAAGAGCAAAAGTTAGATGTCCAATCATTCATTAATTTCATCATTCATTAATTTCTTTTTTCTTGAATTGCTTTAGGGTGGGAGTGGATCCAAAACCTATCCCCAGGAACACTGAATGCAAATCTGGGACACACCCCAAATGGGACACTAATCCATCACAGGACATCATGCACATATGTACATACTCACTCACACGTAGGGGTGTGGCCAATCCAATTTGAGAGATACGAGGAAACCAGAGAATCCAGAGAAAAAAGATGCAGAGAAGATAATTAGAATCCACACACATTAGCCCACGTTCAAGATCAAACCCAGCACCCTCCTTTACTACAGTGCCATCCAATAATAATCAATTGTCAGATCTAGGACCTTTCACTGTGTTGGTCAGTTTTGTTGATCAGATGTGTTTTTAGGTGTGTTGAGTATTCAGTAGTCAGTGCACATTCTTATATTGTCATTATTCTTGTGCCCATAGAATAGACTGAGAAAAATGGAAATACAATAATGTAGATCCTATGCTATGGACTTCATCAGTTCGTAAAACACTACCATATTTTTTAATGCCATTTGAGGGAATATGCTAAAGAAGTTTCAGGTTGAGTACAGTATTAGAGACTGAAATAAACAATGCGACTGTATATGTAAATTTGCTTATATAATAATTACATTAAAGAAGCAGGCAAGCAAGACAGACAAGGGTAAATAGAAGTAAGCATGTAAGTTTTTTGTGTGTGTGTGTGTGTGTGTGTGTGTGCACAATCAATTAAGCAAGCATTCACGTATTCATGAGCACTCCTTTAGCCTCACTACTCTCCCTGACCCCATGTTACCACTCAATCATTCCAGTGCACCAAACTCCATAACCTCTCCCAGGAGCCACCCCACACATGGTGACCTTTGAACTGTCAACGACAAAGCCTATCACTCTCGGTACATGCCATATGGATGAGGAGTAAGTAAAATGTCTTCGTGCCGAATGGCACTTAGCAATAAGAGAAAAATGCCGCCAATTTCATTATCCTAAAATGACAGGCTAATTATTGTGTTTGTTTGCACAAATCACTGTACAACAGACAGCCTGTCTGTGTCCTGTTTTCAGCATCTTAATTACTTCTTCTTGTCTGCTCTCTCTCCCTCTCTCTCTCTCTCTCTCTCTCTCTCTCTCTTGCTATTTCCTTGCTTTGGCTGTTTGTTTGCATATAAAAGGTAGAAACTAATTGTCTGGACTATAAATATTCAGCATGCAATTAGTCAGCTGGCCTGCCTTTGCTAAGTGTTATCACCTCAGCATTTGGAGCACAGAGCAAGCTGCTCACTCAATTCCCCGTATCTAATGGGAGTTTGATAGCAGGTCCTTTTGTTTTGTGGAACAAACATCACCCTTTATGATGTTCTTGTTTTGCTTTGTTTATTCCATGTATTTTGGCATGCAGATTGTTTTCTGTGTTTTCACTTCAGCCTGAGCATCTGGGAGACCTCCAAACCCAAAGGTGGTGCTGTGTAACAACAGGTAAAATGCCCACTCATTCTTCAGTTTTTGCTTTATTCCAAAATGTGAAATGTATTATTCAATTTGATTGTTTAATTTATTATAGTTTTAAACACTGTTCACTGTGTCTGTGAAATAATTAGCTTGGTTTTATGTTTCTTAATTTTATTACAATTGTGCAACCTTCAGGACGGGTTTTTGCAGTAGAAGATTAGCCAGCTCACAACACTGTGATTAATCCAAAGTTCAAGCAGATGAAACAATCAGGTGGGAAAGAGAGAATGAAAGGCGAACAAGTCAGAGTGCTGCTGAAAAGCCAAGAAAAAAGTGAGGGAAAGAGAAAAGCAACTTGTTACGGATGAGCGCTGCCCAGCTTGACCTGCTGAAGTGAAGACACAAAGTCTTTCATCTACCCTAAGCACTTCTCTTCTTGGACCAAATGAACCTGTCAGTTCTCTCGCTCTTTTTCATCTTCTCTTTTCCTCTCTCTCTCTCTCTTTCTTTTTCTCACTCTCTCTCTCTCTCTCTCTCTCTCTCACACACACACACACACACACACACACACACACACACACACACATATACCGACACACTGAAGTTTGAACAATGTGAATACCCTGGGAAAAAATGTTGAGAGTGATAAAAAGAAAAAAACATTATTATTGTCACATCATTTTAAATTATTTGGAATTTAATAAAAAAAAATGCACATGGTGAGGAAAAGGTAAACAACATGAGGTTTAAAAAAAGGTTTACCCAAAAGTTAACATTACCATCACCTAGAAGACAGCTTGTATATTAAGTCTTTGAGAAGAAGGCCTCTCTGTGGCATATAAAATGAAACATATATGAATGTATTGGGAGTGACTTAAGGATATATGGTTACTAGGGAAGTCCATACTTTGTACATTTTTGCTTTTTTTTTAACTGGAAAAAAAATGACCCTTGTACACTTACTAATGTTTATAAATTGTCTAGCTATCTCCATCTTGTCAAAGCTGTTTACCCTTGAAATCTGTAGCACTGCGAGTTACTTTTATATTTCCTTGTGCCATACACCGATCATGAGCTCCATTATCCGACATGACTATGCAGACACATGGACCAATAATGAGATGCACAGAGTCAACATGTCCTACTGCCCAAGCTTGGCTGACTGCTTCAAGCTGACACTTCCATTCCCCTGTTTCCTGCAGAGAGACACCTCTAAGCATGGCCTAGAAGACACACACATCCAGACATACATATATGATTTTATGTATATCTACAGGAAGTCACCCCATCCTTGCATTTTACATTCCCAGTATATATATAAATTATATTAATGTATATAGTTTTACAATTCATGTATATATTTATTAAACAGAGAAGATTTAGTTAGATAAAGACAGATGAAACAGCTGATTGCTAAAGTGAAGCTATTACTCAGTGATCTACTATTCAATACCATCATCGCATTTCTACAGACATATCAAATTTAAATTTGTTTATTTTTACTCAACTGGCCATTTCTGAAGACAACACCTTTAACCGCTCATAAAAGTTTTGAGCATCTGACAAAAATTAATTTCACAATTTCACAAAGTCTCAACATACAGTGTGTATAAGCATAACCTTGATAGAAAGCATTAAAAACATAGTACACCTAGTTGAATAGAAAAAAGGTATTGCCAGAATGACTTGCAATCACAAGAAGCCAGCCATTTATAATCTGCTATGCTGAGATGTCACGATCATGCTCTCTTTCACTCCTCAAGCCAGCTTTTAAAGAACATTTAATGATTTATGATTATGCTAGAATTAAACATTTGTCTGTTCATGCAACAAAATAATGATCGTTTAACTGCTATTTTATGTATTCATCAAAATACACCATATGGACAAAAGTATTGGGATACCTGACTTTTTCAGCCTTATGTGATTCTTCCCCAAGTTGTTACCAAAAAGTTGGAGACACACAATTGTTTAGGTGTCTTTGGATACAGTACCATTGCATTTCCCTTCACTTTCCCTTCAATTAGGAGACCCAAACTTGTGACAATGCTCTTGTGCACAATGGTGAAGCTGTGGTTTACATGGTTTAGAGTAGAATATCTTGACTGGACTGCTATAGGGCTATGACCTCAACCCTACTGAACATCTTTGAAATGAATTGAAATGCTGACTGCACCCCAGGCTTCCTCTCTATTCATCAGTACCTGAGTGTTAACACCCTTGTAGCTGAATGAGCAAAAAACTCCACAAACATACTACAAAATCTAGTAAAACATCTTACTAGAAGAGTGGAGGTTATTATAAGTGTGGAAAATGTGGACTGATTGTGAAATAGATTGTTCATAGAATGCACATATACACTTTTGTCCATAAAAAAAAAACAAAGATTTTCAGCCTTAAGAGGGCTGTCGTGCTACATGATACAACAAAGGTGAATCAGAAATCGGCTTTATCTAATCCATTACTGATGTTCTTTGATTCCATCATTTTTTTTAAATCATTTGAGAAAAGATGCACCCTTTTCAAAAATTATTTAACAAGCCTACTGCTTATGCTTTCACTTGTGTCTGTTACTTTCGTTGGACATACTGGAAACTAACTCCTATTTTTTTTTTGGGCGCTTATGTATTTGTGTTTTATGCATATTTCTACCTCTATTATCTGAGTTTAATCATTTGCCAGTTTCATTCCACTAGATAGATCTTTCTATGACCACAGTACAACATCTGCATGTGCTTCTTCCTCGACACATAAAACCAGTCATTGCACATTTTTTATTCATTTCAGATTATCCAGTCAACATATCATATATATGTTATATTGTCTCAATAAAAAAGAGGTTTTGTTTGTTTTTGTTTGAATTTACATTCACCTGAACTAATTGACACGATCATATAATATAATTATGATCATTTCCACTGCCACTCTCATCTATAATTGTATTTGACAAGCTAAAAACAGCTAGAAAGCTTTGAGAAGAACTTCTACTTGCAGAAATCTCCTATTATGTATGGCTACTGTTTTGCATTGTGTGCAATGGGAATTGGCTCTGCTGGCTGTAGCAAAGTCATACTTTCTCCCACTTTTCAGAAATGCCTCACATCTGTTCTATCTCCAGAAAGGGGAAATCAAACCTGTGTCTTTTCTAAAACAAATAACTTCACACATGTTGCGAGAGAAGAGGTTTTGACTGCACTGTGCCGTAACTGCCTTACTGCTTCGCTGCCTCCTCTTCCAGCAGCTCAGCTGTCTGCCCCGCCGTGTCTGCCTGCTAATTAAACATCCACGCCATCAGGCAGCCAGCTGCCGGGCCTCCCTTGGGGATGCCAATTAAGTCAGCAAAACATTTAGACTACAAAACTGTACAAGGGGAGCCATCGTAATACAGCAATCATTCGCACAAGTCCCTTGAGGCCCCCACACTGACCTCCATGATGGCCCCCCATCTGCAAAGTACTTGGGGAATTACCACCTATATTCCCAGGATGCTCTCCTGAGACTCAGACTTATGATCAGCAGTATATTAACATTACCTCAAAGAATTATCATGTTATGGCAAGATATAACACAACCGTTACCAGTCAGTAGCGGATAATTTATTAATTGTTGCTACAAGAGTGAGTGAATAAATAATTAATAGACCATTTTAAACTGCCAGTGGCGAAATTAGTAGTAAGTGTTTAACGCCTGTACTTAAATCTCACAACAGCAAAACGAAATGCCACATTAATACATTTATTTAATATAAATCACAGACACAAAAGTGAGTTAAAATAAATTGTTTAATTTTCCAAAAAGTCTAAAGATGATCAGTAATGTGGGGAATGAACATGGACCTCCTTCCAGGCATTGACTTGATTACTGGTTATTATTTTGTCAGCCACTTCACTTAAATCAGCTAACCAATCAGTTAAACAGCAGTGTGACAGTAATAATATAATAAGAGCCTTGAGCAGAAATCACTGCCACTCGAGTTTCCTGAAAACAAACCCATCCATGCCTCTAATATATAATTGAAGATTTATGTCTCTCTTATCAGACCCAGTGTTCTCTGATCATGTGTGTATCTCCACTGTCTCAGTCATAAGGTTAAACAGCAGAGTAACAGTTTGAGTGGATAATTAAGGCAGTATATGTAAACGTTAATTTCATTTCCATTCCACACACCGTTTGCTCCCGCTTTAGGATCCTCTATCAGCAGTGATTAGCTGAAATTCATTTGGAAGTTAAACAAAGTTACCAAGTGTAATCAGTGTCTTTTAAATGATTGCTTATTATGTAAATATTAACTATGTTTGATCTCTTTTATGACCACATTGCCTTGACAAAAAGAGTTTGTCTAGATGTCAATGTTTGAATAAAAGAAGGAGGTAAGGAAGTGGCAGAAAGAGGGGATGCAAATTGTATGACTGGATGATTGTGTTGTTTTGACATAATATTCAATCCATACATACCACTTAGGTAAGTAATTTAAAATAACATTAAATAACTTTATCTTAGTTATTCCTAAATGGAGGCAATTATTTTAATACATTAATTTCCAAAAGGCTAAATATGTACACAAAGTGTGCTCTAGTCACTATCTCAAACTATACTTACATGATAAAGGTCCTGTAAACAATCAAAACTTCTGTTAATACATCCCACATGTTACTCATGATTAATTACATGTTGCTGTTATTTTTTTAAAGGTAGGCTTTACCATTACCTAACTAGCTGTAAGTTAACATTTCAGTTTCCACACTTAGCTGCTATTACCTTGGTTTGAAATGGTTGGAACATTGATGTGAGTAAACATCTTGTGTGCTTATGTTACCTGTCTTGTCACAAATGTTGAAAAAACATCCCCAAATGTAATGTCAGCCAGCCAGTTATCGCTACTTGTCACTGCACACATATGTTTTGAAAGAGGAATGAGACGAGCATATTTGATTGGAGCATTTACTACAGCCTAACCTTGCCTTTTAATAAAGTATCCATTGCAGCTCTAAACAGTTTTCTGTCTAAATATCAACTTATGCTCTAAGCAATGGACTATCTAACCAACTAACTAACTAATAAAGCTCTTACTTACTCTAATTAAACAATATATAAGGTGTTAGTAAATGATGGAATTTCAAATTATGTTCACTTTTTAAATGAGTACAATCTACTATCTACTTTATATTACATTGAAGAACACATACTATATTTAGGCTCATATCATACTCCTCCCTCCTAATTGAAAGAGGGGCTTGGCAAGAATGAACAATATGTCAATTTTATAATTTACAAATAATCATGTTTGGCCAGTGTAATAGGAAAAAATGATAACATTTCAAAATCGTAATGGAAATACTTTGAAAGCAAAAGAGAATTGTACAATGGCAACATTTAGATTTTTGGGAGCGAAGAAAATGGCTGGAAATTGAAAATGATTTTCTTGTTAGGGTTAAATTTTATAAGACCTTATCTTTGTTTTCCCAAAACATCAGTGTTAAAAGGCACACATTCACACACACACACACACACACACACACACACACTCGTGTGAACATAATGATGAGTTTTATGAATATCCACAAACTGCATCTTGAGAGAAAATCACACAAACTAATGAGATCCTTTCTTTACAATGAGCAACATTAATATATATGTAAATTAGTGGAAACAAACTGTCACTGCTATATTGCGATGCTCCTCTCTCTTTTTCACCCCTTGCTTTCTGTTCTCTCTCTCTCTCTCTCTCTCTCTCTCTGTCTCTCTGTCTATCTCTCTGTCTCTTGCTCTTGCTCTATGTACCCACTGATGCCCTATTCTACCCTAAAATATGAACCTAAATGCAAACATTTGTTTAAGATTTCTAAAAGTATAAAAACCATATAACAAAAAAATCTCTTAATTTTTATCATCCATTAACTTTACTTCCATAGAAGTATGGCATAAAAGGGCATGGGTCACTCGTTCATTACATTCATGAAATATCCAGTGTAAGTGTGCAAGCCATTTTTGGTCAGACAATAAAGGTCATGTCTTCAACTAATTAGATGTTGTTTCTTAATCTAATGGTTTCAGATAATCTGAGTTCAGCTCAGAATCTTCAACTTTGCATAGTTTTATGCTATGCATGCAATGTGTAGAGATTTGCTTTAAGAACTGGGGGCTGGGACACAGAGGCCTGCAGGTCGGCTGTTCAAAGCAAACTCTTGTGCATTGTTGGGCAGCTAAGGATTAGGTCTCTCCAGCCCTACAGAATTTGCCTTCTAATTAAAAGGGATAAAGAAGTAGGAAAATAGAGCTGCACTGTTGGGTGGGTGAGAAAGAGACAGGGGGTGAGAGGTTGGTTAGAAATGCGTTGCTTGTAAGAGTATTTACCAGCTCAGCAGTATAGGGCATATGGTAGATACAATGCACGGTGGTGTGTTGCTTTTGTTCTATTGATTGTGTGGATTGTACACATCCAAAAAAGAGCAATGTATGTATGTACAAATTTTAAATTAAAAATTGAAGTTCTACTTAAACACCAACACTTTTTCTCCATTTCTACCATGGAATTTAAGTAATTAAATCAGCAGACCTCTCCTGGACAGAAGATATTGGCATGCAGTGTTTGAATGGATGAGTTGCTATCAACAGAACTTTGCTGTTCTCTATCAGACATAAAGTCAGTGCTTGTTTAAGTCTGTAGATGTGGAAAAGCATTAGTAGCTTGTAACTAAAAACTTACTCCAAGTAAACTTACTTACTCAGCACCTTTGGCTTACTCTGGCAAAAGACTTTAGTAGTGTTTCTGTGCCCATGAGTACTAAGTCCCCAGGGTGTTTTTGTTTAAATCCCTCTTCTCCTCCTTTATTCCCTCCCCTCTCGTCAACACACTGCTGTTTGGAAGTCCATCCCCAGGCATGGGGTCTGCCACCCCCTCACACCCCCCACCCAGGGGGTCTCACAAACAAATGCCCCCATGCTATAAGCATTCAGAACAGCGCTGATTCTATAACAGACACAGGAGGTTAACGATGTGCCTGTAAAAAACATGACACACGCCACCTCTGTATTCTTTATCTGTAGCCACCACACATTATGTAGTATTCATTTAAACTCCTTTGTCTTTGTGTGGAAACAGGTGAGAATTTGTAACGTATGATTGAAGGAAATAAAAATACCAAAAATGCTAATGTACTTTGATAGATTTTGTTGAAAAATATTAAATACCTAAGACTCGATCCATGTATCCACAAACCATAGTTGGTAATATTGCTGTCCTAGTATAAACACAGAGACAGTGAGAAAGAATACTCTTATGTTTAGTTATCTTTAGTTAACATTGGAAAAGACAAGACCTAATTAACTCCTCTTTTGGACTTACACATGATCATTTTAACCGCACTCACATGTGATGTACATTTCAATAACCTTTGTAAATCTTCCATTAAAGCAATTAAACTCCATCTTTAACCTCACCAGTGCAAAATCTGATGGTTTTACAAGATATTTTTCGGCACTTGATGGCAGTAAATCTAATTGTTCATTGCCTTTTTGTTATAGCATTGAACAGAGGCCCTCATATGCTCTTCATGTGACCCCCTATGATATTCCCACCCAAACTCTCAAGCTTTGGCAAAACTCCTGCTCACATAATACCGAATCATGAGGGCCTGCTACTGTTGCTATGGGGATATGGAATGCTAGTCCAGATCCTTGGAGAAAATACACAGCATAGGATTCGAAGATTAGGAAGTGGATCAGTTGAAGTATGTGTAGTTGATTCAATAGAAAAAACAATTGCATTTGCAGTTTTTATTTCAAAATAAAGAATGAACATAAACCAAAAAGGGGGGTCTTACAAAGGGGGTCTTACAAAAGCGAAAATGTTGTGGTTTTTCCCAGACAAATTCTTTGAGGCAAGGGTAGGTACCGTTTTGATGATATCATAGTGACAACCATAACTGTCACACGGTTAACATTTAATGAAATGTGACATCCCAAAGTAATCACTCACTCACACTGCAGAGGTTGTTGTGGTGGGGCAGATCGATTAGGGAAAGCTTTTTTCCTGCCGTTTGGGTCTGAGCCATTGCTTGGCAAGCATACATTACGAGGCTCCAGTTGGTCCATTGGGGGCTGGCTGAATGATGGGGAGAGGAGTGGACACGGCCAGTCTGGCCTTGATGAGGAGGGGGGGATCTGGTGGGAATGACGGAGGGTTGCTGGACTTGCGCCCAGAGTGGTGACTGCCTGTCTGTCCAGCCTGTCCCTCTAGGCTTTTACCCCTGAGTGGGCATTTCAAAGGAATATGCCTGGCCTCTCACTTTCAGTCGCACATTTGTCCTAACTTACACTCTCTGACTGATTCATTCACATTCTCTTTATTTGCTATACATTCTTTAATTTATTATCAACGCATTCCTTGTCTGCCATCAGTCAGGCATGTTACACACATTCCATATTGTCACTCCATGTTGCACCTTGCTCATCTTCTCCTATGCACTGTCACCCTTTTTGCCCAATTCATCAGACTTAGACTCTGATCAAACCCACTGTGGCGTGAGAGATCAAGAGCGGGAGGGTGAGACACAAAGTGAAAAATAGAGTATAGAGGGGAGGGAGTTGTAGCGCTACACTGGACCCATCTGCCCGATGTCTTCCCCTGCTGCGGAGCATGATGTTGCACCATGACTCGATGGGCTCCACTGTGGTGCAGCCCATTATGCTGCTGCTTTATTGAACTGGGCCCCATAAGCTCTACAGCTAGAACCATAATGCCCCCAATGTGACTGAGCCACACTTCTTCTCTCAGCAGTTTCAAATTTATTTCCTTTTATAATACACAATGTACATGTTAACATACCAGAGTGCACTGAGCTAGATAAGGAGCTATTTGAACATTGCAACATTTATTTAGGATCTGATAACATTTGACACATTCTCAAAAGCATAACAAATACAGTGTTTCATTACACCATTTCTGCTGATCTATCTATCTATCTATCTATCTATCTATCTATCTATCTATCTATCTATCTATCTATCTATCTATCTATCTATCTATCTATCTATCTATTTTATCTATTTATCTGTCTACCTTACCATGGTACCAACATTTACCATCAATTAAAAAAGCACCATAGATAACACAGTTCTTACATTAACCAAACACAAACATGAATAGAGGGATTTTATAATATTATACAACGTGTATAGTATCCTATATAGTTTTCCATCTGGAATTTTATATAAATAAACAAATAATATATGCCGTAGTATCATATATATTCAAATTAATTTTCTCCAATTTGCAAATTGCACTCAGGTAAAAGTAAAGCATTGAAATATTTGACTACTCTATCCAAACACTGTCAGCTCCTGAACCACATATCTTCCACTCTCACCATCAGCTATTAACATAGAGTAACTCCCCCATCTTTTCCTCGTTTTCCGCCTGACATTTTCCTGGCAGTTGGTCTGCTCAAATTCCTGCATCCCCATCGCCAGCCGTGAGGCGCTGGACACTCAGGACTTGCAGTCTTCCCACCCCCAACATAAACACACATACGCACACACACAGGCACACACACACACACACACACACACACACACACAGGCACACACACACACACACACACACACACACACACACACACACAGCCCCATCTTAGTCTGCAACTCCATCAGGTTTAGCATTCCTTTCAGTTGTGCTTGGCTTCTCTAGGTAACCAGGGGAATAATAATGTGGTTATCAGTGATGTTGGTCAGTATATAAAAGCAGTGATGTCAATTATAAAAAAAAAAGGTTGTTGTTTTTTATTTTATTTTTTATGTATTATAACTGTACAATTTGACCATTCAAAATATATAGACTTTTAGTCATATATTAATGTACGTATATATATATATATATATATATATATATATATATATATATATATATATATATATATATATATATATATTTTTTAGTTAGTAAAAACATTTTTAAATGTCTATTTTACAATTTAGAAATAGACATAAACATTTCCTAAATAGAAAAGATGTGTTTGGATAAATAAAAAAGTCTGATTCAATTGTATTCCAGTTTTAGGTTTAGGAAACACTGAGATAAAGGCAAAATTTTCAATGTTTTTTTAATGCATTTAAAAGTTTTGGTGCAATTTGAGAAACCAACTGCATATAGAAAAGTTTTGTAAAGACTTCAAAACTATTTATTTTATTATAAAGTGTTGTGGATGTTAATTTAAATTTAAAATAATGTTTATTGACAATTAAGTTTGACAGAATTATTTCAGGTAAATAAGATAACTTGTTTAAACATTCTCATCTCTCCTCTGTCATTAACCTGCAAATACTCAGTCTCGGACTCCCTGTTGGCAAACAATACTCTGTGTGTGTGTGTTTGTGTAAATGTTTGTGTGTGTGTGTGTGTGTGTGTGTGTATGTGTGTGTGTGTGTGTGTGTGTGTGTGTGTGTGTGTGTAGACTCCACAGTGTCTGCTTATCTTGGCCCATTCCCCTCCAGAGGAGAGAAAGAGATGGAGAGATCACACTGATGAGAACCTGGGTGTCATTTTTATCATAGCTGGACAGCTCACCAAGCTTCAGGAGCCAGTTTGACGCCTCCTTACGAACACACACACACACACACACACACACACACACACACACACACATGCACACATGCACACAGAGACACACACCACAGATTGTCTTGTGTTTACAGTCCTAATTGGAGGGGAGGGTTCCAGTTGACGGACAAGCTCTCAGAGAGTCCCAACTGCTAAGAACGGCTGGCAGCCTGAGGCTGGGAAAGTGCTGGACTGTAGGCTGGGAACATAGCGAACATGGCACGAACACGGTGGGAACGTAATGGAAATATCCAACTGTCACAAGTCCTGACAGACAGCATCCACCAGGCTGAAAGAGATAATAAAGAAAAAGTGGCAATGATGGAATCAGTGCAGATGTGAGAGTAAAAGGGTAGGGGTAGGGTGTTGATGTACGTGAGATGGGTGTGTTTGCTTGTGTGTTTGTTCTCACACGTGTAAACAGGCACTATGTAGTTGTAAGTGGGGGTATATTTTGGAGACTAATCGAGGGTTTTTGAGTGAGAGTGCCAGAGTGTCACTCAAAACAACGTGGGGTTTGGACTGGGCACAAACAAGGAATGCTCAACCCACATGGGGGCTCGTCCTCAGCTCGCATGCTTTTCAAACTGTATGGAGGGTTAATTATATCACATAATTAAAGCATGATGGTGTAGCTGTGTTGGTTGGTGTACATGTGGGGTTTGTGTGTGTGTGTGTGTGTGTGTGTGTGTGTGTGTGTGTGTGTGTGTGTGTGTGTGTGTGTCTGTGTCTGTGTGTTTGTGTGTGTTTGTGTGTGTGTGTCAGAGAGTTCAAAATGTACTCCGTTAATAGATGAAAATTTATCTTGTTAACTGGCTACATCTTTAAACAGTGTTTAAATACATAAATAGCTTACATATACTTTAGAAATATACAGCTTTATGACCTATTATTAGTCTTACTAATAGTGTTTTGAGCAGTGATAATATAAATAAATTTCTAAATAGAAAGCTTATTCTAGTAATTTGTCACATGATCCGGAAGAAAAGAAAATTTAAGTAAAATAAGAAATTCATGACTCCGCTAGTCAAAAGTCAAAAGAATAACCATGCAAAGGTTTAAAAAAAAAAATATATATATATATATATATATATATATATATATATATATATATATATATATATATATAAAAACGTTATTTTTATTTTCTTTTATTAAAAAAATCTATTTTGGTGCAACAATATTTATAACATGCTGATTTTTGCACTTGTAAAAAGTCACATATATTGTATCCAGACACCTCTACATCTAAGGGCAAATCAGAATACAAGAAAAGAAACTAAGGACCACAAACATGAATAGCCATTTCTGGTGCACATTTGGTGAATTTATTATGGGGATTTCACACAAAATTTCACAATGTAACATTAAACGTGATATTCTGGTCTTGCACACTACAATTCAAATCCAGGGGTTTACCAAATATGCCTGAACAAATCCAGCCCTCTGAGCTCCTGTGCCTTTGAACTTCAGGAGAAGGGTGAGCTCCACACTGCAGGGCAGGTTTGAGAACACATACACACCAAAGCAGAGAGAATGTTCAACAGTAAACATTATTATTATTAATAATTTCAAATATTTATATTTAATTACACACACACACACACACACACACACACACATATATATATATATATATATATATATATATATATATATATATATATATATATATATATATATATAATTATTATTATTATTACCTGTGTATCTGTACTTTATTTCCTCAGACTGCTGAAATAAAGTGTGAAAGTGTGTTTTAATTGGATCCATTTTTTTGTCACTTGGCTCCTATACAAATAACAGACAAACAATTAGTCTGTTGTTGTTATTAATAACTGCTGCATATGAACGACAGGGAGAAAATGCAGCTTCCACAACCCTCATTACAATTACTTTACTCACACCTTTTGTATTGTATTGAACAAAATGTGAACTAGCGAAATTGTATATTATAGAGGCCATGTTCAGAATTTTAATGTTAAGTGTTTCTTTTTTTTTGTCTGTGGGTCAAAAATGTAGGTTTTATAAATATTGTCATTAAACACAATTATGCACTTTAATTTATCTTCAATTTATTATATTTAACCTGAAGATTAAACAAATTTCAAATAGTTATCCAATTTTATAATTGGGTCTTTGTTAGGTCTTAATATGATGCAGATCTGCGGAGTTAATCGACATGATCACATAGATTATCTTTGATGTTGCTTTAAAATATAAAGATAATCTTTCAAAAAAATACATGAATAAATAAGTAAATATTTCCAGTGCTACAGATTTACAATTATACCCAGATATTATCAATTCACTAAGGAACAAATCAAATAAAAAATAATTACATTTTAAGCCATTAGTATAACAGTACATTTTTTAACTAAATGCTTTCTTTTGAATAGCTATTAAACTTATATCCTAACATTTACAGCAAATATATACATGAGAAAAGAGCTAAAAAAAAATCTATCTATCTCTCTATCTCTCTCTCTCTCTCTCTCTCTCTCTCTCTCTCTCTCTCTCTCTCTCTCTCTCTCTCTCTCTCTCTCTCTCTCTCTCTCTCTCTCTCTCTCTCTCTTCAAATACCTTAGCCAGTGTGAATGATCTCTTTCTACATTTTGCTCCGTCAACCTCCGATCTTCCATCACTGATTTTCTCAGACCGTGGAGCATCTCATTTAACTCCATTTTAAGTTGTTCAACACTGGGTACACGTGGCACAGGGGAAATTAGGAATGTCAATAAGGATCAAACAGGCTCTTTTATTCACACTAATTACTCAGTGCAAATACACCTTCACGTTCAAGTGCTTTGCTCATTAATGCAGTCTCTCTCTCTCTTCTGTGTCATATGAACTTGTCACAATAATGAAACATCAGCGTTACATTCAGGGAAACACATCACCAGAGTAGTCTTCGACTCTATTACAGCAGTGTAATTAGTGTCTGGAAAATTCAATATTATTGTCCCAGAGCTCATTATTTTTACAACATTTCATGTAACTGTGTAGGTGTTAATGTTTTAGCAAGCAGACTAGCCTTCTGAAGGTTACAGTGATGTGAAAAGAAACCAGAAGCCAGTGTTTAAATTCCGATCAATCAGGAATCAAACTTGATTCCATCACTTTGTCTTTGTTTTTTCTTTTAGTCTTTTAGTTGTCAACAGCTGTCTCTATTAGCAGCTACACTAAATCCACTGCTGGAGAGCACATCATATTCTGCCTTCATAAAACGCCTATATCAGCCTATATTATGACCAATTAATTGGTGATTATTTTTTGTCTCCTAAAGAATTTTATACTGAAGGTATAATATATTCATAATATAGCCTAATAATCACCTTTTATTTCAGTGCAGAACATCTCAAACTAGCTAGGAGTAAAGTCGGGTATATCAAAAGCTTCCATTACAGGCCTCCTGCTCCGTTCAGCTCTTTCTCTGAATATTCCTTGCTCAGATTGTTATATAGTCTATAAGACTATGTAACGTACAACAAACATGTAAACTCAATAGACCTGTATAGTCCTCCTCATTAATACAGAAAATAGGCATTTGGGGGGGACTCTTTTTCAAACTTTTGCACCTGCACTCTGTATATGTGTGTGTGTGTGTGTGTGTGTGTGTGTGTGTGTGTGTGTGTGTGTGTTTGAGAGAGAGAGAGAGAGAGAGAGAGAGAGAGAGAGAGAGAGAGAGAGAGAGAGATTAAAAGCTTTAGAGGTGTCAGTGTCTCTAATGATCTCAGATTGGTACCCTACTATCATACAATTCCGCATGGATTAATAGATGGGCGTGTTTAGGACAACCCAGGGGGTTCTCTTTCTCTCTCTCTCTCTCTCTCTCTCTCTCTCTCTCTCTCTTTGTGAAATTTTATTGAAATATTTCAATTTCAATAGGAGGCAATACACAGATCGATTAAAATTGTGAGTTTGTCCTATAAATTGCAGATAATAATAATAATAATAATAATAATAATAATAATAATTATAATTATAATTATAATGATAATAATAATAATAATTACTATAATAATAATAGTTATTATTATTAATATTATTACTATAATAAAATAATAATAATAATAATAATAATAATAATAATAATAATAATAATAATAATAATAATAATAATGAGTTTGATTAGAATCACAGTCAAAATAAAATGAGTAGTAGTAGTAGTAGTACTGTATATATAGTATTAGTATTACTATTTATTTAGGCTTTTAACAAACCCCAAAAATAATTGTGTAAATAAAAATAATTAAATTCACTAAAATGTTCATCAAAACCCAAAGTGATCATAAAAAAGAAAGTAAGTTCTGTATTATTTATGTCGCTCGTAGCAGTTTCTCTTTTTTACTTAAATAAATCCTTCAAGGATCCAAAAATCCCCTCCGGACTGCGGGCGTTTGAGCGCTTGATAAATAATTGAACGGTTTTAAAGAGCGACGCTGGCGACTGGTTTCTCTACTGGAATCAGTCACACACAAAAGACCTGCACTAAGTAATATTACAAAACATAAACATTTTTTTTTATTATTAGTCTATTATATTATGCATCTTATTTTGGTAAACTGTGTTTTCAATGTTTTATATTTATTCCTTGCATAATAATTGGAGTATAATAATATATATTATGCAGTTCGTTTTATTATTAGATGTGAGTTTGTCTGAAGCTTTAGAAATACGCCAGCATAATAATAAAACCACAGATATAAAAAGCACAGCCTTTCCTGAATACTTCCACAATGAGAGAGAGAGAGAGAGAGAGAGAGAGAGAGAGAGAGAGAGAGAGAGAGAAGAAGAACGTCGGGAAAAGGTTTTTCTCACTTTCCGAAGATTTTCGGATGTCCTTTTCCTGTTAAGATTTTCGGATTAAATATCAGAAGGTTCTTTGGATGACAGTCTGAAGCTCTGAAATCATGATCATTTCTCTTCTATGCATTGGCCAGCAGGTGCAGTGAATTGGTCCGTCCGCTCGTCAAAAAATCACTCAAAACTTTTTCTCAAAAAGTTTCACTCCAACTACATCTGCTGAGGAAATAAAAAGCAAGAGAAAGATAATCCTATTAATCAGCATGTGCATGGTTATTCTCAGATGTACATCATCGCTAGGCGTGTTTCCGTTCAGAGCGATGCTTTCTGCAGTGCTTTCTGTGCGCGTGAAATGCGAATATGTGAAATATGAAAGCAATATCTAAAAGTGCAGGTGTTAAATTAAACATATAATAATAATAATAATAATAATAATAATAATAATAATAATAATAATAATAATAATTTTAGAACTTGACATTAATAAAAAGAAAAACTATAATAACAAATACACAAATATATATTTTGTAATTGGTAAGTTCTTTATTATCATTATTGATAATACAATTATTTACAGTATGAATTTACAGAGAAATTTGCATTATTCAATCTTATACCCCTTTATTATAATTACCATAATTGGTATACCAATAAAGGAGCAATACACACACACAAGTAATATTTCAGTTTATTACAGCCTCATGACAATAAATAAAGAACACTCCTGAAATAGAAACTCTTGAGCTCAGTGAAGCCTCACCTGTGTGCAGATGATCCTTGGTCAGATCCTCTGTTTTTTTAGTACTTCTTTCAAATATACAAGCTAACTGTTTCTAACAGTTCTTTCAATAATTTCCCTTACTGTATCAATAATCTATTTATTTTCTGCCTTCCAAAAAGATCTCCTCGAAAGCTCACTGCGCTTTTTTTCTTACTTTAGAAAAGTGTTACATATACCCCTGTTGTGCATCCCTGCCTACTGCTTTAAGGCTTATCCAGCATGGCCTCAGTCCAGTAGCAGTCCATCTCCAGTCATCTGCTGTTACATTTCGATGTATCAAAACGAGCGCTTGCACTGGGACGAGAGGATCGTTTTAGGCAATTAAACCTCCTTAAATTCCTCTGGCTGAGCTACACAATGCAGAAGAAGTGCTCATAAGCGTCTGTTTGCCTTTTTCTCCCTTTCAACGTACCACAACGTCTTTAGACGCTCTCGGGGATAATAAGGGGCTGAGTCTGCTACATCCCTCTCTCCCTCTCTCCCTCTCTCTCTCTCTCTCTCTCTCTCCCACTCTCTTTCTCTCAGGATTGATAATTATCCCTGAGATTAAGAGTACACGCTTAGTCGTCACCTTTTGCTACGCCCGTGAGCGAGATTCCCGCAAGATTCAGCGCAAATTCAAACACTGACACTGACATGTAATGAACACATATACACATAAAACGCACGTCATGCGTCTCATATAAACGAGGAATCTTCCAAGTACATGGCAGGCACATGAAACTTGGGAAGTCGGGAAAGGTTGGATATGGGCTGTTAAGAGGGAAAGCTGCGCAAATTTGGACTCTCGAATGCGGTCCGGTTAGGATGCGCTTTGATTGGCTGAGGAGTTTGCGCGTCAAAAAAAAGGAGCCTGCGCCGTTTGTTTCGCTGCCAAAGGCCCGGTGAGGGGAACCGCGTCCAGCCCGCGAGTCCCGGAGCCGCGTCTCCATTGGCCAGCGCGCTGTACAAATCACACACGAGCAAGTCCGCCTGAAGCCCGGCCAATTATAACCGTACGCACTTTAATCTCCCTAAACGATTTCGTCTGCTGTCCGTTTAAGTGGAGCAGCTGAAGCTTTTAACTTCCCATGCTTCTACTTTTATACTTTACGCGTTGGGTTCGAATGCAACTATTTCACCATACATATTAAGGTAACAGTCGGATGTAGCCTGCAGGTTTTTTTTGGACCTATTTTACACTTTGCAGATAACATCAAGCAGCAAGAAAGCTTGCAGTAAGTAGCAGATCTTTTTTATTTCAGTTTTTTATATTAGTTATGCATTGCCAAGATTTCGAGGCTGTTCTTTTTCCTCTTCTACTTCTTCTTCTTCTTCTTCATATTATTATTATTATTATTATTATTATTATTATTATTATTATTATTATTATTGCTGTTGTTGTTGTGCGTGTTTTTCCTACAACCCTGTTTATTTGCCAATGGTTTGAGCCGGCTCTGAAAACTTCAGGGGTCCGATTGTTGTTGGGTTTTTTTTTTATCAGAAGCCTATCTTCATTTTTAATCGCTGGGCTTCAGATCGCCTGTCATACTTTGCTATCAGAACGGGTTTCCACGTTAGGTCCAGTCCACGTGTATAAATGCGTTCTCTTGGCTGCTTAAGGCTCAGGGTGAACACAGGCGACATGAAGACAAAGGGCAAGAATTACACAGGCGTGAAAGACGCGGAGCTGCGTCAAAGCGAACCGCTTTCCATGCTCACGGTTTGGATCACGACGGGAACTTTCCGCGCTCTGCTCCCTTCACAGCTCTTATTCATCCCCGTTATATAAAGTGTTTTCATTTTTGTGTCGCATAGACTACAGTGCAGGAGTCTTACTTACTGCCAGGACAGGCCTATCCTAAAATCCGTGAAATCCAGGTGCTGTTCTGAAAAAGTATCATGTGTAAATAATATGAATTAAGTAGCTGACTTTTTAAATTAATTATTTATGTGGTCGAATATTGGTTATGCATGAAATATGGAATAACGCTGTTTTGTGCGTTTGTGTTTGTATGGGAGAGAGAGAGAGAGAGAGAGAGAGAGAGAGAGAGAGAGAGAGATTTGTCGTCGTGCACTAAATCAATGGGGCCAAATGTTCAGCTGCAGGTTCGAAGATTCAGCGTCCAGTAATTATAGAGAGCGCGTGCCGTCCGGATTATCTCGTTAATTTATCAACACAAAACATTTATCATAATGATTTTTTTTTCTATGAGGTAATTACTATCGAGCGACTGTGCAACTGGTAGACGAGGCGAGTGACAGATTGAGCAAGAAAACCGTTGGATTAAAAAAAAAAACTCAAACTCCTCGATAAGTTAGAAAGCTCTGTAGACACGGGGCCCCAGTTTACATTTGCCAGAATTGCAGTTGCTCATTTGACACATTTTTACACATAGATTGACATGTTGTACTGCAGAAATTCGTAAAGTAAAGTAGGGAAAAAGGAAAATCATTTCAGAGCTTTGGTTTTTCGTGAATGAGTCTATCTGAAACAACTCATTCCTTAAGTGCTCTATTAAAATTAATAAACATTTGTCTTTTAGAGCATTCTTGAGAACATCTGATTTCTACGCCTAGTTTTACACCCTTTGATGTCCTTTATTGCTTATAATAGCAAGATGTCTGGCTTCTTCACCTTCTAACCCCAAAGCACTCCAAATAATCTCAAACCTTGAATCCAATTAGAGAGGCATTGAACTGGGTGTTGGTTGTGCATGAATTCTACAACCGATTCATTACCTACTGTTGCCTAACTCTATAGTGTAAATAGTCGTATTTCTCTTTGCAGGAAGAGTATTGGGAGCATTAAAACACCTCATTATGAATGCATTCACTAATTTAATGGCTGAGCCTGGAACGATGAGGTTCTCCTCATTGTTACTTGTGTTTCTCGCCAGTAGGGCTTTTGTTATCGGCCTTATTTATCGGACCAACAGCGGCCTTTGTTGCCACAAATGGTCTCCAATCAATTCCCTTATGCAGAAGACAATTAACCTGGTTCCTATGCAAATCGACATTCTTGCCGCATGTACATTAGCAAGACTATGATTTGTGCATTGCGGGGACTTGTTGCAATTAGATGTTAGTATGGGGGGGATAGTCGGGGAGAGGCTAGGTAAGGGGGCAGGGATGGTGGGGTGGGTTGGGACGTGTGTGTGTGTGTGTGTGGGGGCTGGGGGTTTGGTAGATGAGCCTTGCTCACTTCACGAGGACAGCTGGAGCTCTGCAGCGGCTTTAAGAGCGCAGCTGCGGCGTTTGCGCGCTTTATTCTGTTATTCTCTGACTGCAGTCGAAGCGCAGAGTTCATCCACTAAACTCCAATCGGCATACCGGCGCTGTATCTGTGTGTGATCACAGTCTATCCCTTTCTGTGATTTTGGATCAAGGTTTGGCAAACACCTCCACTGGAGCTTCGGACTGAAAGAGGTGCGAGAGAAGAAGCGTTCTCCATTATTTGCTCCAAACTGACCTACGCGACCAACTTTAGCATGATGTCTTATCTCAAGCAACCGCCTTACCCGGTTAACGGGCTCAGTTTAACCACCTCCGGTATGGATCTGCTGCATCCTTCTGTGGGATATCCAGGTTAGTCACACAGTGTTACTGCCTTTGCCATGTCACACAAAAATCTCACTGCTTGTCTAACTGCCCAAAAGTTTATTTGCCTGATTGCAGGACTAAATACTGTGTTTCTACCTCATACACTGTCAAGTTTTTATTTCATTATAGGCTACATTATACAATTTACTGAGTTATATGGGCCGCTTTCTACAACATCCTTATAATTAACGTAGAGAGTTTAGTTTTTAAAAAGCTTATTAGATTGGACGATATCGTAAAGGCCTACTTTAGCTGACCAATTAAAAAGCGTGTGTAAATTGCAAATCTAAACATTTTTTCGTTATGAAGATCAATTACATTTTATGAGAATGACTAAAAAAATATTAAATATTAAAAATAAGAAAATTGAATGAGATCTAAGAGGTTTAGCTGGCAAAGTTAATAATGCAATTATTTTAAGTACACACACACATATCACAGTGTGTGATATATATGGCTAAATTGATATAAAATGAAAAATATTATGGATATACTGGATCAAAATTCAATTACCCGCTGCTTAATTAAGTCAGTAAAACCTCGTGAAAACTTGGTAGAAAGTGCATGTTTTGTATGATCTATAAGCTACAACTCTAGGCCTGCTTTGTTGCTGGCAAAAAGTGTTTGTTGGCGTGATTTCAACATTGCGGACATTTTGTGTTTTATTGGAAACAGCTACTCCTCGAAAGCAGCGTCGGGAGAGAACGACGTTCACACGGGCTCAGCTCGACGTGCTCGAGGCGCTGTTCGCTAAGACGCGCTACCCGGACATCTTCATGCGGGAGGAGGTGGCCCTGAAAATCAACCTGCCCGAGTCCCGTGTACAAGTCAGTAAAGTGTTTATCAATACAAAAATATTGATCGTGTTTTATATTACATTTAAATATGTTCAAGCAAATAAATTGATTAAAGCGCACCATTAAATCATTATATTCTTTAGTGTTTCCTGGTTTTAATCTGTGTAAATATATATGCAAAATATATTTTATGAAGATTTTTTGTGTTTTAAAACGTAAATAATATAGCCAATATTTGCAGTGTGTTAATGTACATTTAAAAAATAAATAAATGTATTTGTTGCCATTATGGAAGCTGTCTATGTTTCTAATGGTGATTTGTGCATTTTTGACAGGTTTGGTTCAAAAATCGGCGCGCCAAATGCCGACAGCAGCAACAGCAGCAGCAGAATGGAGGACAGAACAAAGTGCGTCCGGCCAAGAAGAAGAGCTCCCCGGCGCGGGAGGCGAGCTCCGAGAGCGGCGCTAGCGGCCAGTTCACGCCGCCCTCTAGTACCTCAGTGCCGGCTATATCCAGCACGGCGGCGCCCGTCTCCATTTGGAGCCCGGCGTCGATCTCGCCGCTGTCGGAAGTGCTCTCCACCTCGTCGTCGTCGTCTTGCATGCAGCGCTCGTACCCGATGACCTACACACAGGCGTCCGGTTACGGTCAAGGCTACGCGGGCTCAGCGTCCTACTTCGGCGGTATGGAGTGCGGTTCCTATCTGGCGCCCATGCACCACCAGCTGTCGGCGCCTGCAGCCTCGGCTCTCAGTCCCATGAGCACCAGCGCCGTCACCAGCCACCTGAACCAACCGTCCGCTCAGGGCTACGGCGCCTCGGGCCTCAGCTTCAACTCCACCGCGGCGGACTGCCTGGACTACAAAGATCAAACATCCTCTTGGAAGCTCAACTTCAACGCTGACTGCTTGGATTACAAAGATCAGACTTCCTCCTGGAAGTTTCAGGTGTTGTGAGAGAGAGAGAGAGAGAGAGAGTGAAGCAAGCGAGTTTCTTGAAAAAAATAAAAAGTAAACCCCTGAAAGACTAGACAAGACACACTGCATATCTGCCATCTTTCAAAAATCTAACAAATACTTTTGGAGAGGTGGATGAGTTGCGCTGTACCTGCCTCCAGTTAGCCACTCCTGTTTCTGTGTAACAAGGTCAATTATATGAATGGTTGCTGAATGGTACACGAGATATAAGACCACAAGCTGTAATTTAAGGAAAAAAAGAATCCAAGTGAACTTATAAGAAGCTAGATCACAGCCATGGAACAAATCCTAACCCATGTAAAGAGGAGATGAAATACACTACATGTTGAAATGTTGATCTGGAATGGCCAGGCTTCTCCATCCAAAACCTCTTACAGCACGCTGACTTCTGTCCATGTTGGCAAAACGAGAGACACTTCCTTTAGGACAATGTGAGCAGGAGAGAGAACGAGTGTTTGCGTGTGTGTGTGTGTGTGTGTGTGTGTGTGTGTGTGTGTGCGCTGAACGCCCCCAGGGCGACCTGGATGCACTACTTTATTTAAGAAAAAGTGTTTATAAGGAATCAATATGTAGTTTTTAAGAGACAATCAATGTGTGTCTTATATAAATGGTACATGTGTTTTTTTTTTAATCTGTGCTAGCCTTCGAAACTGTGATCTGTTGTAACTGTATGCAATTTGTGAGCTCCCTCGCAACCGCAAAAAAATCTCGGCTGTGATTTTAATAGATTCTTCATCTTCCTTTAAAGGTAAAAAAAAGAGAAATTATATTAGTCACATATGAATTTAATTTGAGCTAACCATTAAAGATGACAAATCTGCTAAATTTGTTGAACGCCCAAAAGTGAGTATTCCCTTCCACTCATTTTTTTTTTGGTCTTTAGTGACCCACCGTCGAGGATTTCCAACGCGGATCTTAAACCTGTCTGGAGTAGTAATGTGGTTCCACCCTTGCTGAGAACATTAATAAACGATTTCACATTTGACTCGATATGAAAAGTCATTTTATTTGAAGGTTGAAGAGTGTGTAAAATAAATGAGTAAAAGTGCGCGCGCGTGCGTGTGTGTGTGTGTGTGTGTGTGTGTGTGCGTGCGTGTGTGCGTGTGGATGTGTGTGTGGATGTGTGTTGGGTGTGATTAGAAGGGAAAGTTACCATTCTTTTTATGCAATGTCCACACAATACACTGTAGACAAATTTTGATTATGGAAACATTAATAATTGTTTATTTCTTGTTTATTTCTACATTAAAAAAAAAAAACAAACGTCGCAATAACCTAGTTTTAATCAGTCCCTTTAGGCTTAAATAAATCAAATTATTAATTACAAAATGTATTTATTCAGCTGTTCGTAAAAAATAACTCTTTATTTCGTCCTGGAAAAAGGTCAGCTTGTGGCATTTTTTTTTTTTTGCGTTCATTTGTTAACCTCGCCTATCCTCATAACCATATTATTATAATTAATTTAAATAATTAAAAACGAATGACTAGTCTTGTAATCGTTTTTAAATGATAGGTGTAAACAATTTTAATAAATAGTTATCGATTTATAAACATTATTACAACCATACAGACCTTCTTATACCATTCATGGTGTAATGGGCTTCTAATGGGGTTTTTCAATTAAACGTATCTCTCCACTAGCCAAGTGTACTCATACTTGAATTGTTTTGCATTGTGAAGCCGTCTGGTTTCCGGTCCTTCCGCTTTAAGAGCCGTGGCTCCGGGAATGGGCGTCTTGGGAAAGTGGCTCTAATCCGTGCCTCAAAGAGCCGCTAATCCCGCTATTTCTGCGCCGGGTTTTCTGCAGGGCAGAGGGCACAGCGGGTACACTCAGACCTGCAACAGTCGAGTTTACAGACGAACTAATTCTACACATTTATTTATTTATTTTTTGTAATTTCCAAATGTGCCGTGTAATTTACCCTTTTAATTTGATCACTGAAGGGTTATACTAAAATATAGTTGAGATGTATGACACAGATTGAGATGTAAAAAAATTAACAGTAATGTCATAAAAAATGTGCATTTAATGTTAATGTAATTTTTTAAAATGAATTTACATTGGTTATCCTCATGTCGTTTTATAGCATATTTATTCGTATATCTTACTATTATTTATTATAACCTATGCATTTCCTTTTATTTCCTCCCATTCCCTTATTTCATCTTTTTCTTTTGTTTTAATCAAAACGCGATTTGCAGAGAGGTGCTGGAACAAAGACTCCCCGGAGTACTGAGCTGCTCAATAGGAAAGGGTCAGAAGCAGAATGGTTGAAGAGAGCTATGGAGTACTATAGAGAATAGAAAAGACCAGTGGTCGAATGCTTTCTAAACTAGACTGGAAAGCAAAGTGAGAGGGGCAGTGAAATGACTGCGACGTGCTCTGCGCCAATAAATGTGAGCAGCTGAACATTCAATTAGCCTGCTTGACATTGCCAATAATCTCCCTTTCATTTAAGTCTTTACTATAGACACGGTCATTAAAAAGCATGACTTGGAATAATCCAAACGTTAAGATGTTGCCCAAAGCGAATCGTTATTTTTCCCATTTCTCTGAAAGAATGGAAAAGGGAATGGATGTCCATTAGTGAATATTCCAGTAACGAGAAATGGAGTTCTCTTAAATCCACGAAGTTCAAATGTATTTGCTTTACGTCAAAATAGGCAAGTCCATATTCTCCAAACGACCATGAACTCACAGATCACCTACCCAAGGGAAATTGTAAATGTCCTTCATACCCTGAAAGTGATTCCACAAGAAAGAAAGAAAGTTGGATTGCAAAATGTACTGCGGACGTTTAAGAAGGAAAATTAAATAATGCATACGAGAACAATGACAAGCCCAAAATGCGCATATTAATTAATAAACCCCCTCAGGTTCATCCATGTGGGACAAATCATTTGAGTTCTGTACTGATAATAAAAAGGGATTTCTTTTTGTACATAAGGATAAAGAACTAACCTCACTATTAAAATTACAAATAAATTGCGTTTGATTTTAGCAAAAAACATTTTTTTTTCCCATTTTCTCAAAACATTTTTATTTTGAAAACATTTATATACCATTAAAATTATTATAATCACAATCTACTAACACCTGCAGCTCCAAATGACGTGCACACAAATTAGATTTTTTCAGAGGAAATATTTCTCATTTACACCTTATATAAAGAAAGCCTACACATTCGCACTAAAATTATAATTACTGTAAAACCAAAAATGATATGTAAATCAAGATCTTTATTAAATCCCGGCAAATTTATTCAATGAAATATATTCTCATTTACTTTCTCTAAAATATTCTTAATATTTGTAGTGATCCAGTTATTTTTTAAATCTAATTCAGTAATGTGATATAACAATTATATTGCTAAAGAGAACGAATCTGGTGTGCATGAGTAACTAGGTGGTGGATATCTCGTTATAATTCTTCTTTTTAAGCTCATTATTCTGTATGTAGGTCAGTTGTGACAGTTGCTGCTGTTGTATATAAGTGACAGACGTGTGTCAGTTGTAGCAACTGTTAATTCATTTCTATGGGACAGTTAACTGAAAACACACCAACACAATAAAGGAGGTAATGTGTTATTAATACAAGTCGTTTTTTTGTGTGTATCGAGTTATAGAGTTCCGTGCCCTTGATGTCATACTCTGCGACTTACAGTCTACTGATTGAAAGAAATTTTAATGAACACAAAAATTCAGTTTCTATTAATCCGATTGTGTGGATGTGATTTTTGAACTTGAGAACAAGAACGTCTTTCAGCGTGACATATAGGAATACTCATTTACTGCCATACACAATACAGTGAGTCCAGGGGTTTTAACTTTGAAATTGTTGCTGTTTTAAGAGTGCAGAAGTCACCCATGGATCAGACACGGCCCAAACCTAGGGGCCTCCGGTCCCGCAGAGAGCGTCTTTCTTTTTTAATTAAGGACAACGCGGCCCTAGAGGAACATGTGGGGCTCTGCTCTAATCCGCACCCCACGTTGGTTACTGTGTTGGACTAAACAACGGCCCTCTGTTCTTTCAGCACTCACCGATCAGCCAACTTTTTGGCCAAGTCCTAGCAAGCGACAACGCACGTGTATGAAACGCACTTTGGACTAGTCACGTGGTACCGACTGCCTACAGTAGAAGGGACATTATGAGTTATTGGAGGTATCAGCTTGAACGCTCACCAGTCCACACATACATTACACACACAGAGAATATAGACTTAAATGTATAGGACATCAGGCTTTATAGAATGCATGCTTATTATTTTTGTGATATTGCCAATTTCCAAGCCGTCCTATCGTTCTAAGGTAGAAATATCACAACAGGAATTAAAAAAAAAAACATTGCCCACAGTTTTTGTTAAATACTAATAATTAAAAAATGCATCGTTTGTTTGGGCAGATGGTTATTAAAACAGTACCCTATATGGACTTACCCTTTACCTTATATGTACCATATATGGACTGTATATGGAAAAAAAAGCAGAATATTATTATTATTACTATTATTATTATTATTATTATTATTATTATTATTATTATTATTATTATTATTATGTTTCAATATTAAAATACTACACTCATGAGTCTTGAGTAGTTTTAACCAATTCCTGCTTGCAGCTGGTGGAACCAGTATATTTTGTAAAGTAATACAAATGTACAGGTACATTTTTAAAAATATAAAAACAAAAATATATATATTTATCTATATTTCTGATCAACTGCAGTAAGCATCCACCCAATGCTTCATGAAGTCCATTAAACAGTTACACAACTAACAGCAACAATTTTCTTCAAAAGAACATCAGAGGAATATCCACATAAAGAAATAAATGTTCTTCCAGGTATGGATTTTTCATGTGCCTACCTGAAAACAAACGAGATGACAGTACAATACACTTTAAATTTTAGTAAATGAACGTTGGCTCCTCACTTTTTTTTATAACCAAAAGGTTACCTCCTGTAAGATTTTCCTCAAGTAATGTTATATGTATTTTCAGCATTGAGTCTGAGTAGATGTTGCAGCTTTTCCACTCTGGGTACTTCAGGGACTTGTCATCAGCCCAATTAGGAAGGTGCCCAAGAGGAGGCCTTACCCATCATTTACCTGTCTAACAACCTCTCTCACACTCTTAATCTCCTGCAAATAATGCACTTGTGAGAAAATGTAACAGAGACTGGAAAATAATTAGGTAAAAACATGGCCCTGGTGTATGGCTTTGAGATTTAACCTGTAGGTTTATAAACCTGAATATTAGTTTAAATTAATAGAGATTTGTCTTTTTGGCATCTGATTTTTGACTTATAACAATATGTTTGTTACTTCCCCCGATTTCTCACATAAAATCTAGCATTTGACAGATCCCAATTCAGTCTAGCCCACATCTACTTTATAGACGAGCTTATAAGCACACCTAAGCATTTTTTTGTTTATAGGTGCTGTAAAAAATAACAAATCAATGTTTATGTTGCTTAGTGAGGGAAATCATATTTTATGATTGCCACAGCCAGGGCATGATAACAAGCAAACAAAAAGTCACGCAAAAGGAAAAGTGAGCATTATATTAAAATTACAAATTTGATCTAAGTAATGAGTATGTAATTTTCTAAGCTCTTCAGGGGAATAATGGGATGATGTTTTAGGAAAAATGAGAGGAAGATGTAATAGGCTTTATTTGGGTCATGTAGGCTATTTAATTACCTTACAGTAGAAATATGTACTCATACAAATTCGTTTTTTTACTATTACAATTCGCTTTTTCGATCTTTTCACTGATTTCATCATTTTTTTACTGTCACTGTCATTGATTTTTACAAATGCACTAAAATGTAATTTGTTTGTCATATCATGTATGGTACTAACAAAAATTAAATACAAATAGAATTAGAGATTATGGGAAAAAAATACATATGTTTTTGTGGCACTTATTTGCATTAGAAAAATCCTGGTACTTTACAGGCTGTACATTCAATGCAACTCTGACCAGCACACAGCGTTTACTGAAGATGAGTGAACAACCATTGATCACATTGTAAAATGTAAAATTATATTCCATATCCCCACAAATCCACATTATATTCCCTGTCCTCACATCTCAGGTTCCATCCTGACAGTGTAATTAGTCCACAGGCTCCTAATTGTTTGGGGATAAAGCAATGACCTGCTCAAGGGAAAAGTTAATCCTAATCAAAGACATCTGAGCACTTGATCATGTAGGTGAGAGCTGTGTAACTATTACTGAGCTCAGAGTCACTCTGGTCTGCCTTAGGTATTACTAATTGTTCTAAATCTAAATAATTATATATAATCTGCATTATTTATCCAAATTATTTTTATAATCACAAAATGAGACAATAATAGCTGTATTTACCAGTGTTCATTTAACAATTAGGTTAAAATATGAAATATACTACTAGCATTGATTTAATGTATCAATGAATTTATTAATGTGCATTTTTTGTTTGTTGACCCGAAGAATCCACAATGAATGGAGCCAAGCACAATAAGCTAATCACTGTGTTTACAAGCTGGGCAACTTCCAAGAAGTCAGCATTGTTCTATGTATATTATTTGATAGATAAAACTATTTCTTATCAGCAGTACATTATATTTCTGTCAAATCAACTTCATTTACTCACATTTTCCATCATGTGCTTATTTAAAAGGAGTCACATTAGAGACAAAACAAGTATCTAGAGACCCTGATTCATTTGAGTAAATTTGGCCCATCTCCTGGCCCACATGTTAATTGTAGACTGGCGTTGGGACAGCGTGTGCCACACCAGCCGTTTGGCCACTTGTTATTATGTCACCCAGACAAAAGGGCTATTTACTGAAAGTTGCACAGCCCCAGGGTATGCAGTGAATGTAGGTTGGGAGCAGGTGGGGGCATTATGGAGCAACTCTGGCAGAGTATAGTATAGTAAACTGGCACCAGATGAGTGTTGCACATTGCATTATGATATTTAAACTTTCTACCATGTTATTAATGTTTCCTTATTGTAGAAGTTGCAAATGAGGGTTTTTGTGATTAGAACTCAAATGAAAAAATAAGTCATGCCATTCATTATTATTTTGTTTTTCAGACAAAATGAGGATGGGTTCCCCTTTTGAGTCTGGTTCCTCTCAAGGTTTCTTCCTCATTACATCTAAGGGAGTTTTTCCTTGCCACAGTCACCATGGCTTGCTCATCAGGGATAAATATACACCGTTCACCTTGACTGTTGATTTCTGTAAAGCTGCTATGAGACAATGTCTGTTGTGAAAAGCACTATAGAAATAAACTTCACTTACTCACTCTTTTCACTGGCTTGCTCCAATCCCGTGGCTTAATAGCATAAATTACATCTAATATTCTCGTTATAACAAAACAGCTCTCAAATTTATAATTATATGCAACCAACTAATTTCAAATAGAGTAGAACCCATTTCTTGAAGCATGGGATTTACTTTTCTTAATCAGTGACAATGATGTTGGGGATAGATATCAGTGAGACTATGGTTATAATGCCTATTGTCATACTAGTTATGTAAATAATTAAAGCATATACATTTTCATATTTAAGCTAGTTTTAACTATACTTATTTAAAATCCAGTAACAGTTCTGGAAAATAATGTTCAGAATTCACAACATTGTATGACTATCTATTAATGCACAGCTTGCATGAAAATGCCTTATTTAACTCAGTACTCAGTGTCATGGTGTATATTGTGCAAATGTCATTGACCCCATTGGTCAAGGTCAAATAACCCTCAGAACCGCTAGCATTTTTGTATGCAGCCACAGGCTTCTTGTCTGGGCAGATAGACATTTGGGTTCTTTTGTTTAGGGCTTAGAGATTTTGTTTGACACTGTAGGGATGGGGAAGCACTGGTCTAGTGTAAATATAGCCAAATAGAGTTGATCTCTCTTTTTTGTTTCCTCTGCGGTCACTGTGCAGTTTCATTGACTTCTCAGTCCCAGAGGGAGTCCAGAGAATCAGCAGAGGTCATACCAGAGTCTCTATGGGGAGTGACGGCTTTAACCTCTCATTCCCCTTTAAAATGACTTAAAGCTGTCTCAAGCTACATCACACTGCAAATGGCACCTGAACATTCTGGGCGCATGTGTAAAAAAGCATCAGCACCTGTTAAAGTCTGCATTGACTGGTTGATAAAGGTTTTATATATTATATAGTTATATACATTTCTATAGAATTGTTCTAATTGCACATGCATTTAAGACAAACACATCATATTTATGCAAAATAATTGCATGTATATTTAAAATTCAGTGAGGATTCTGGACTGCATTAAATTAATATGCTCATGTTTATTGCTCCCTTTGTCAAGACTGTGTCATGATGGTGACCCAAAAATACCCTTTTGTTATGCATTTGTTGGTCAACCTAGTTTTTCTCTCTTCATATACTTCAACCTGCCATTATTATGTTAATAGAGACAATACTTTATGAAATGCTGGAAAAACACCCAAACAATGCATCATTAACAATAACTATATCTTAAAATACCCAAGAAATTGAAAGTAGTTTATTTGCTAATTCATGATTGTGATAAGACTTTCAAAGTGCAAATAAAATTAAAATCATATACAATCCTTTAGATTTCTTTATACAGATCACAGTTAGGGACAGAAATATGGAAGAGTTTGGTTCATAACAGGATGAGAAATTGATAATTTTCACATCATTTTGTCAGAGAAGAGTCCCGTGTTATCAGACTGGCTCATTTTAATAACTAGTGGGATGACAAGAAGCACTCTGGAGTTTTTTTTAAATAATTATTAAGACATGGTGGCTTGATGTCATGATGCATTAGATAAATTCTAACACTGTTTTACTAATACCATGATACAAAAACAATATAAATGTCACAATTTATATATATTATATTTATATGTACTGTATTTCAATTCCAGTTGGTTTAATTTTTTTCTTTTATCACACAATGTTCTCTTAATTCTCAGCAGGTGCCAGTGTGTGTAGACATTCTTACTGCACATGGGCATCACATCACAACACAGTGTGTTTGTGGTCCACCTCATGTTTGTGTGTGCAATGCACATGCACTGGTGAGGTCATATGGGTTACAAGGGATCCAGATGGGTTAATAGGAAGCTTAGTTATATGATTACAATGAAACAGTGTTAGTATCAAATTTGGCAGCGACTGACCCCAAGCCCATAAGCGGGACCTCACATTCATGCTGACCCTGGGGGGAAAGGGAGGGTTGACAACCAGTAACGTGCTTCCAGTAACCCCGCAATCTGTACATCCGTGAATCATACAGAACAATCTGCCACTCGGTGTGTGTTTGTGTGTGTGTGTGTGTGTGTGTGTGTGTGTATACATCAGTTAATCCAATTATTGGCCCAGTTAATGCAGAATTCTCAGGTCTGTGCAAAATAAAAAAGTTCTACAATGTGAACATATGATATTTGCTTTTATTCTCCACATTTAAGAATAATGATATATGTGCACAAAATATCGAGAATAGTTTTTATCAAACTTTTTTGCAATATGAGTAAATGCTATCAATATTTACAAGCCAATGAATCAAATGTTTTTGTAGCAACTTTTTCCATACAACCGTATAATAAATTCTCTGAATTGACATTTAGGATTTTTATTTTGTTGAAATACAGAAAGCATTTTATCATTTATAGACACATTTAAGACAATGTACATTTACAGAAACACAAGCATACACGCACTCCTGCACACTCCTTCCACAGCGCCTGTCCATCAGAGGGCAGGCTGAGATGGACTGGGAATTGGTTGTTCATGGGTAGAGACAACAGCTCTACTAATTAAATTCTGCCAGGTTAATCCCTCTGTGTCCCCTACACTCACTCTTTATCCCATACACGCTTGAGGAGGGAGAAAGGGAGGGGCAAAGACAAACAATCAACATTCGCCATTAACAATGGCATTTCATTTTTTTTTATAGTAGTTATATGTATAAAAAAAACAATTAGTAAACAACAGGCATGAGGCAATAAACAATGGATGCTTGGGCTGGATTTATGTTATGAGGACATGCTTGTTAACATGAGGGCATTTTAACAAGCAAATTATATGTTTATAATTGCAGAATTAACATAAGAATGAACTCGTACTACACACAACAAAGTTTAATGTTAAATCTGATAATCTTTACCAACCCTTTATTAACCCTTCATAAATAATAATATTAATAATAGCAACAACAATAATAATAATAATAATAATAATAATAATAATAATAATAATAATAATAATGACTAGTTCTTTATGGCAATATAAAACAATGTTTCTCAGTATAGTGTATAGATAAAAATTGATGTATGTATATTAATACGATTCTGATTCTGAACCAAACATCAAAATAGAAAAAAGTGTCACTGCTGTGATTGGCTGGTCTGAGGATTTTCACTGATTTTTCAGCTGTGCTGATCAGAAAAGCATCTCATCATGTACAAAACATCAACATTTTTTAATGTCTGGGTTTTAACATACCAGTGCAACATTCTCATCACTGCCTCTGATTGATTTCCCCTTATTTCTCAGCTTCAAAAAGGCATGCTTTTATTTATTTTTTCTTCAATTGAGAGCTCTCTGATTTTCTTGTTGGATTATAGTTTTAACAAAAATGCAGTTATTAATGCGTGAAATCAGTTGCTCAGTCTAAAAGGGCACACTTGGGCAACACAAAACTGGGTGGGTTCAATCAAAAACTTGTTCAAAACATCTAAAATAACAAATCATAAGAATGGCAAGTCTGACCGAAACCTCATATTTTATCTTAAGTGGATACCTAAAACAAAAATATTGTCTTAGCCATTCAGATTTTTCTGGGTACTATTCACATATCACATTTTTTTGTGGAATGAGAAAGTCCAACATGGTACAAAGAATTTATTATCTTTTTAATGACTGATTGATTTATCTTGTTACCCAGTTGTGTTAAATAATTAATGAGATAAGGAAATCTGAGTAATGAATAACAAGATGCGTGTGCTTGCTTTTTTGTTCTTAAATCTTGATTATGCCATTTTCAGCATATATTTTCTAAAGATCTTTGTGTTTTTTATCCTGTGAAATATCAAAAATAGAATTGTATTGCATTTAATAAACATTAGTGCCATGCACTTAAAACTCAAACATTTATGCATCATTATTTCAACTAAGAAAATAGCTCCTTTGATGCTGACTAGACATTTATCTGGATTATCAATATAAAAAGCACAGATTTATCCTTTTAACATACAGTAAATTATTGACAATCACAGTGATTAATGTTTTGCCACTGATCATTAAACTATGAATAAAAGATTAATAAGGTAAATGATTGAATGAATATTTGGGTACGTATGTGTGTGTGTGTGTGTGTGTGTGTGTGTGTGTGTGTGTGTGTGTGTGTGTGTGCAGGGTGTAATAGACTGGCATTAGAACCTAAGAATACCTCTTTTTGAATTTTAAAGGTAAGCAAAACCACATCAGAAAGTTCTAATCAAAATGGGTAACCTCCAACCACCATCATAGGAGGCACACTGGTTGCGGAGAGAGACCACCACCATGTCATTCTTGCAACTTGCAACGCTCATACACACAGCTCCAACTGTTAAACCTCAGCCCCAATGGAATGGCCTTAGAAAATCAGCAATTTACTGACCTCTACAAAATGACGGCAGTGAGAAGAGCTTATTCACTTCATTACAATGATTGACAGTGAGCGTATGATGCTCACTGAGATTGTTTCAGAAATGTCATATTTCTAAAATGTTTTAATATCTCATGTTTGGAAGTGTACAATAAATCATTCTTGTCATACTTGAGTGCTCCAAGAATATATTATGAGTGTCTTTCCTCCAACTAGGTGTTTCCACACTTCTGTTTGCTGGATGGTGAGCGTGTTCCTGCGTGTACGAGGAGCATGCGCAGTCTGTGTGTCACTGTAGCGGGTATGCTCAGAGGTGTAATGTCTGATTAGGGGATTACAGGGGAAGTGCTTCTTCGCAGTTCTCTGAGAAACAATTATTAACATGTGGGTGTCTCTAATCCTGGATAAACACAGCTTTTCAAGAACAACGAAGAGGTTCTCTCTCTCTTTCTTCTCTCTCTATTCTCCTCTTTAAATCCATCTCTAAACCCCTATAGTCAGTTGAACTCCAAAGCCTAACTAATACCAGTTGAACACACATGGCACTGGCATTGAACAGTGCATTTAATACTTTCGCTGCACATGTTGCACCTTAAATCACCGGCTTGCCTTCATATAGAGCAGGACAACAGGCTGAACAAAGATAAACGCAGGACATGTTTAGGTTAGGAAGAGAATGAAATAATTGTGCTTGGGAAGATGTTTTAAAGGGCACTGAAATCTTTTGTTGGCACACTTTTACAGTCTAATCAGCTTTCTGGTGTGGGGAGGAGATTTTTTTTAGAGTGTGTAAGGGAAACTGTGTTAACAGGTGGCACCTTCCGCCTCTTCTCCAGCAACGTCATTACACTGTTAATATAGCATGTGCAAAAAACAAAAGAGTATTGTCTTATACCACAATGCCAACTAGTCGACAGCTCTGACAATGGTACTGGCTGCAGGAAAAATAAAAGGTTTTCTATTTTTAATATTTTTTTAAATATGTTATCATGCACAGGGACTTGTATCCTGGATGCTACACACAACATTTTTATGTATTGTTATTCAACAAAGAATATCATATAATCATTTATAGGAAAAGGTCTCTATAACTGTCAGGACTTTGTAACTGTTATCTTTGTAAAAGGTTTTCCACCATGAGAGAGTCACTGAGACTGAGAGAACTACTGTTTATTCACATTAGAGTTTCCCACAAAACTCTAATGAACTCTACACTACATTTTTGTCACGTGTTTTACAGATGTCTTTACTATATCTAATCAGTACTCAGTTATGCTGCATGCTGTATATTTTGTATTATTTCTATATAATTATTAACAATTTAAGACTTACAGCAATATCCCAGCATATCTTTATATATCTGTATATACACTATGCATTATCTTGGTTACTGTTGTATATACTGTATATATGTACATACTGTATATCTCACATATTTTACATATATTGTACCTTACGTACATTATCTCACAAAAGTGAGTATACCGCTCGCATTTCAGCAACCATTTCAGTATATCTTCTCAAGGAACAATACTATAGAAATGAAGTGCAGATTGTAAAGCAGTATAGATTTACTGTCCTCTAAAAATAACTAAAAATACAGCCATTATTGTTCAAATAGCTGGCAACAAAAGTGCGTACACCCTAAGTGATAACAGCTGTATGTCATGTAACCATGCAAAGCCACATGTCCAATTCATCATGTTCATGCTTTTTCTGCTTGACATGTCCATTCAAATTTGTGTCTTGTATTAGAGCAGTTAAAGTTTGATGCTTTGAGTACAATTCTCTCATACTGACCACTGGATGTTCAACATGGCACCTCATGGCAAAGAACTCTGAGTATTTGAGAATTAGAATTGTTGCTCTCCACAAAGTTGGCGTAGGCTATGAGATCAGTAACACCCTGAAACTGAGTTACAGTGCAGGGTCATACAGAGATTTTCCAAAATGGGTTCCACTCGGAAAACAGACATCGCAAGGGTCGATCAAAGAAGTTGAGCCCTCGTGCTGCGAGTCAGGTGCAGAACCTGGCTTAAAAAAACAGATGCATGAGTGCTGCCAGCATTGATTCAGAGGTTGCAGAAGGTCCGCTTGTCAGTGCTCAGATCTGACGTCGCACACTGCAACAAGTCAGTTTGCATGACCGTCTTCCCAGAAGGAAGCCTCTTCTGGAGCTGGCTCACAAAAAAGGCCACAAACAGTTTGTTAAAGACAACCCGTCCAATAGCATGAATTACTGGAACCACGTCCTGAGGTCTAATGAGACTAAGATAAACTTGTTTGGCTCAGGTGGTATCCAGCGTGTGTGGTGATGCCCCTTGTGAGGAGAACCAATAAAATTGTGTCTTGCCTACAGTCAAGCATGGTGGTGGTAGCATCATAGTCTGGGGCTGCATGAGTGCTGCTGGTACTGGGCAGCTGCTGTTCATTTAGAAAACATGGAGTCCAACATGTACTGTGACATTCTGAAGCAGAACATGAAGCCCTCCCTTTAGAAACTGAGCCAAATGGCAGTTTTCCAACTTAATAATGAACCCAAACACACTGCCAAGATGACACCTGCCTTGCTGAGGAAGCTGAAGGTGAAGGTGATGGAGTGGCCAAGTATGTCTCCAGACCTGAACCCTATTGAGTACCTGTGGGGCAACCTCAAACAGAAGGTGGAGAACCGCCATGTGTCTAACATCCAGCAGTTTTCTGATGTCATTATGAAGGAGTGGAAGAGGATCCCAGCAACAACCTGTGCAGCTCTGGTGAATTCCATGTCCGGGAGGATTAAGACAGTTCTAGATAACAATGGTGCTCACACACAATATTGACACTTTGGACACAATTTTGACATGTTCACTTTAACCTAATTTTACCAATATTCTTATCAAAGTGTCTTGTCTTAATCCTTAAGGTTGTTGCTCTTCCACTCCTCCATAATGACATCAGAAAACTGCTGAATGTTAGACACATGGTGGTTACTGGAATCCTCTTCCACTCCACCATAATCACAGTTTGTTGCCAGTTATTTTGACAATAATGGCTGTATGTTGAGTTATTTTCATAGGACAGTAAATCTGTACTGCTATACAAGCTGTACATTGACTAAAATATATCAAATTTAAATTTGCATAGTATTGTCCCTTGAAAACATATAATAAAATGGTTGCTGGAATGTGATTGGTGTACTTACATTTGGGAGATATGGGAGATACTGTATATCCTGCACAAAATTGTATAAATAGATAGCTATATATACTTTTACACACACTTGTTCAGTTTCAGCAATGTAATTTAGGATTGTGTTATTTGCAAATTTCCAGTGCCCACAGCTTATATATTTGCTAATATATTTGCATATTTAACTGCATTTTATCAATTTGCACAATGATACTATTTGGCCTCTGTTAGATGCCAAACCGTGTTTTGTTCACTGTATACTGTGCAATGACAATAAAGTATCTAACTGGTGTTTATCTATCTTATAGCTGCTACAACATGAGTGAGAAACAGTATCCAACTTCTTACAGATGTTCCGTAGAATGAAATGTAAGGCATTTAATTTAACATTCAGTAATAAATAAAAAATATCTATTTTTTATTAATGAATGAATAATAAATAAACAATAAGTAAATGTAAATCACTGTGGTAGACAAGAAAAAAAGCATAATAAGGAGTGCAATTAAAGTAAAATAATCAGCTATTTTGGCATGGCCTGGCATACCAAATAATTCATACTTTTTGATGGCAAATGTTACAAGCGGTTGAGAGTGAAAGACTTGCACACATTAAAACTACAGTATGCTAGACCACAACTAGTCCCTCACTGAGAAACATTCAGCTGATGAGCTGACAGTCTGATTATAATAATCCATAGGCCTTTATAGTATGCATTTTATAATCATATACTGACCAAGTCATTAAAAACCTTAACAGACTTTAGCGAAATAACCGTGCCAGAGAAGTGCATGATACAGAAGTTATATATTCAAGAATTTGGAATATGAAAAATGTTTGTATGGTCTAACAAGGAAACACATGAAATTTCAACAGAATAGAAATGTTTGTGACAATACCAGTGTGAAGCGAAAGTGACAGTTTGTGTGAACTCCACACATACACGTACACACAGGTTCAGAGAGGTGTCAGGGAAAAATTAAGAGAAAACATAATTACCAAAAAAAAAACGCAATACAGTATACAAACACGGCACAGTACCCAAAAGCAATCATCCTGACATACACACCTTACCACTGTTAATCCCCTAGACACTGGAAAGCACACACACAAATACATACTCATGCAAACTCTCACACACACAAACGCAGAGTCAGTGTGTTTATCACAGTGTGCAGGCTACCAGCACCCGTTAGTCTAATTCCATTTGTGTGTTTAGATTCGTTTTGCTTTAATCTCCTCTTGTTTGTGCACATCTGCAGAAGCAGCACTCTGTAAGAGGCGGAGGGTCGGTTCCAAAAGAAAGATGGTACAGGTGAGAAACAAGAGAGAGAGAGAGAGAGAGAGAGAGAGAGAGAGAGAGAGAACGAGAACAAAGAAGCAAACTAAAAAACGTATAGAAAGTAATATGGCCAAAAGATCAGGAAACAGATGCAATGCAACTTATGTATGTTGCCTTTGTTCTGTTTTCATTCATGAATTCACAACACTCAATCATGTGAACATACTTCAATACTTTGCAATAAAAAATAAAAATAAAAACTTCTCAAATGTCTATCTACTAAAAATATAATTGAAAAATCTCTCGTGAAACCACACACTTATCAAAATCCTTTAGACATCTATTCTCATGAGAATAACCAATAATAAATAAATGAATGATGTTATAAATGTGTTAAGATATACAAGTGATTAATAGATCTAAAACTGTGCATAAGCATGCATAATCTCGAGCTGATCAGAGCAACACTGGGTGCATGGTGGGTGAATTTACCCTGGATGGGACATCATCAGCACATCACAGGGCACAATGCACTGTCACAGACTCATTTGTGCCTGTTGGGAATTTTGATTAGCCAACATATATACCAGAATTTTTACATTTATATTTATGTAATTTGGAAGACACCTTATACAGAGTGAGTCTCTCTCTCAGAAGCACTGAGAATCAGATGCAGTGTGGTTCAGTGTGTGATGAAATAATTGCGGTGAAGTAGAAGAGTTGTTTTTTGTCTTTGTGGACAATAATCAATATTGAAAATCTAATGTGGGCAGATAAAGGAAACCAGAGAAGGGATCGTAACAATGGAGTTACGTGAGAGAATGTAGGAAATATAACGCTTTTGGAAAGTTTGAGGACTTGGGTTGAGAACCCAGAGTAACCCCAAAAAACACAAGGAGAACATAAAAAAGACCTAAGGACATAGAATGCTGAAAGGAGTTCTGCTGGGGGAGCTACTCCTATAGATTATTTAGTTTATTTTAAAACCAGTGTTAGATATCCATGACTCAAATCTTATATTGCTGTTTACATCCACTGTTAGGGACGTACATGTTACTATATTTCTAAAGTACTATATCTGATATACAATGATTTAAAGTTTAAAGCATAGGATGTATGTGCAATATATTAAGTAGAATTTCCAAAAATGTAAGGTTAAATAATAATTATTTCTTCTAGTACATTTAGACCTTGAGATTACACTGGGAGGTGATAGTTTGAGCTCCCGAGCCTCAGCAATAAGCAGGCCAGCAGCAGTACCCAGGCGACTCTTAGAGATGAGCGGAGCACATTGGCCAGGCCTCAAGGCTTCTGGAAGTATCTTCAGTCTGTCACACACAACTCACCACACAGACACCACCACCAACACAGCATTACAGGCCTGTTACACAGCATTACAGCACATCTTATTATACCGCTCAACTCTCTTCATTAGCCCAATTGGATCCTGGGATTTCCATTTGTAAATGGGAAGCTTTTTAGATTAGCTGGTGTCGGCCATTACGGCACATTCTGTAAACGTTCCCCCAACGACACATTTAGCTCCTGTCTGTCAGGCTAGAAATGTAAACTTTTCAAAATGTGAATCATCCCTTGAAACCTTTCACATATATTTTTCATAAGAAATGTAAAAAAAAAAAAAAAAAGCTGCCAACAAAGCAATCCCTGTTTTAATGTTAATCATCATTATGAATAATAAACTACTAAAACTAGGCAATGTCAACCAACCTCGTTAATCTTTATCAATGATGCATGTATCATTTGCTTCACTCAAGCTAGGAGGGAGGTGGCAGTGATATGACCACTTTGTATTGCTCAGGCTGAAGATAATGCTGAAAGAGTGTATGCCCTCTGACTTGGAACAAACATGTTTTATCAATAAATAATGTATGGTAATAACTTTTCAGTTTTTTTAACATAAGATTGCAGAGGTACAAGTCAGTATTAATATTGCACTATTACCCAGAGTTGACAGTGAAGAGTTTGTCCTGATTATGGTTCTCTTTTTCTCTCAAGTTTACAGGCTCTCTTGTTTACAGTCTCTCACTCATTTCGCAGTGAAAAAGCAGGCTGCTGTTCCTCCCCAGGCTGGCATTCAGACACGGCCACAGCTCCGCAGGACCGACGCACACTGAGGAAGCAAATTATGAAAATGTGTCTCTGTGTCCTCAATGGCACCACACTTCCTTAATGTGGCACAAAATTAGAACCTGAGGGGTGAGAGAGAGCAGCCCGTTTAATTGGAAAAACTGCTCTGGGCCTACACACACTCACACACTCTCATACACACACAGAGTAATTCATTGCATGAAAGCTGTGATATCATCTCTTACCCACCAACGGTGCACTCTCATCTATAAGGCACCTCTGCTGCGAGCCGTAGGCATTCATAAAGGTGTCTAATGTGTGAGTTTACCCTCAATTATTTAAAAAGCCCTTTACAGGGATCACATAATGAGGGCACTCTGTCTCTTCAAGAGACAAAAACGTTTCTCCTAAAGGGATCTCATTTGTTTACCCAAAATGTCTTTGGTTACGTTTGATATTCCAATAAATGTCATAGTGGTATTATCACAGTGAGACATGATGCAAACATCTGTTTCAAATTGTGCACATCAAAACATTTATATTTGTCATGTTTCATTCGCTTAAACATGCAAACACATTCACTGGTGTATTGATACACACACAAACACACACACACACACACACACACACACACACACACACACACACCTGCAAAATGTTAATCAAAAGGGGGCATTTGAATCGGAGGCATTTGGGCAGTGAATGCATGTCATTCAGCCACATTTCTTCCTGTGTCCTGCAGTGCTGTGGTGAGGCCTCACTCCTATAGGGTGTGTCCAAAGAAACAAGACTGAGAGCCTGAAACCTTCTCCCTCCTTCACATTCCCACTTCATCCTGACCATTATTACTATATCCAGGGCCAGGAATTCAACAATTCCTGTCACTTCTTAAAGCACAGTACACTTATATCTATTGTTTAACAGGTTTATGGTTTATTATAGCAAGCAATGAATGAAGATAAAAGTTAAATGAAAGTGGGTGTCATGGAGGCCAAAAATTCACGCTCACATTAGATTTGAGCACAAGATCTTAATCTTGGCTACATTTACATAGCATTTAGCATACGCCCTTATTCAGTGCAACATACAAAAGTGCTTTGAAATCTACACTGGTATGCTACATTACAAACTTAAGAAAAGTCAGCCTGCATCTGCAACTCTGTTGAGATGTTTGGGGTTTTTATTTTAAACAAAGAAAACTTTAAAGTAAAGTGTTAGTTTAAGTGTTCAGGAAGAGGTAGGTCTTCACCCCTTGCTTGAAGATAGCCAGGGACTCCGCTGTTCGGCCATCTAGGGGTAGTTAATTCCATCACCTCGGTGCCAGAACAGAGAAGAGCCTTGAAGTAAAATGTACCTCTTCCCCTGAGAAAAGGTGGTACCAGTCGAGAAATGCTGGAGGATCTCAGGCAGCGTGGTGCAGTGCAGGGAGTGATGAGGTTTCTGAGGTAAGAGGGTGCTGGTCCAGTTTTGGCTTTAAAGGTAAGCATCAGTGTTTTGAATCTGATACGTGCAGCTACTGGAAGCCAGTGGAGGGAGCACAGCAGTGGGGTGGTGTGGGAGAACTTGGGCAGGTTGAACACAAGTCACGCAGCTGCGTTTTGGATCATTTGCAGTGGACAAATAGCATTCAGTGGAAGACCTGCCAGCAGAGAGTTGCAGTTGTCCAGTATCAAAATAGAAAGAGACTGACAAGCACCTGGGCAGCCTGTTCGGACTGATGTTGCAGAGAAGAAATCGACAACAATGAGCCAAATTAGCAACATGTGAGGAGAAGGACAGTTGATTGTCCATAGTTACCCCAAGGTTGTAAGCAGTAGCTGAAGGGGAGAACACAGAGTTACGAAGAGTTATTCTGAGGTCCTGACCTGGAGATGAATCACCTGGGATGACCAACAGTTTGGTTTTGCTGGGGTTGAGTTTTGTTTGATGAGCACTCATCCATGAAGATATGTCCGCCAAGCATGCCGAGATCCGAGCAGAAGCTGTGGTATCTGAGGGAGGAAAAGAAGAGATGTGAGTGAGAGTGTCACCACCATAGAAGAAGTAAGAAAACCTATGTGAGGATATTATTCACCAAGAAAGTGGGAATAGAGGGAGAAAAGGAGGGAACCAAGTACTGAGCCTTGTGGGACCTACATGTTAACTGGTATGAGCGATAGTTATTACTGATTTCTTCTTTATTATTATATCAGGGAACTAATAGATCTGGGGTCCTATAAGAGGGATGTACAATAAGGGTTTAATGAATTGACAATTGTTTTTTTGCATAGATATAATTTGTAATTAATGGACATAATACATATAATAAATTAGTATAATTACAGATAAAAAATTATATAAACATATACACAACATTTGATAATTCTTTTCTGTCAAGCTATACAGTATCAACGACAATGTTTAGAGGACTGTATTAACGGATTCATTGTTGAGTATTTTGTTCATCCTAAAAAAAAAATAATAATAATAAATAGAATTTTAAGAAAGCACATTTCCACACATACACACACACCTGCATAAGTGGCCAAAGTTCCATCTCAACTCCATAACACTGGTTAGCTGTGAATAGTCTCTTTCCTTCCTCATTGTTCCTTCCCTCCCTCCCATTTCCCCAAGTCGGTGGAAGGAGATAGGCCCTGCAGCTAAAGCCCTCTTTTAGCACGCCGCTGGCACAGTCTATCAGCAAGGCACAGCAAGCGGAGGTGTCGCTTCTGCTGTGGCATTTCGGACAGTATCAACTCCTCTCCGGGAGCGAGGGGAAAAAAGAAAAACAGAAGGGGTATTATCAGGGAGGGATGAGTACAGCTAAGGCATTTTTCTCTTTTTATTCTCCTCCTAAGCCCCAGGCTGTGCTCCCAATCCGATTGGTCGATACAGCCAGGGATGTAAATGAAATGCAAAGAGCAATAAGGCTGGCTTTCCATTGCCACTGTGTAATGTGTCTGTTCCACTGCAACTCTCTCTTTTGGCTCTGGCTTGCATTGTGGTGCCACATTCTCGCTGTGTTCTTTTGGATATACGTCCTTGTTGCAATTTATGCAATTTCTTTCTGTTCATAGCCCCACTGACCAGTTTGTTTACTCTCATCCTATCATGCTCTTGACTCCAGCCCTGTACTACTCTCTTTATTCAATGTCTCTTACTTTCTCTCTTCATCCCAGAACCCCCCCATATCCTGCTGGCTGGGCTCTCCACTCTTATCTGCTCAGGCGGCCCACATTCCAGTGTTGCTGTGGCGCCCTGCCTGCATCCACGGTCACGGCGATTCCATGGGTTACCACAATCCCTGAGATGAGAGAGGGAGAAACATAGCAACAATGGAATACGATGAGAAGAAAGAGAAAGCGCGAGGGATGCAAAGAAAGACAAGTTATGAAGACGGAAATCTAGCCAAAATTATGCTGTTTTTTTTTTTTTATAGACACTATTTGCAAAGAAGCCGCACTCTGATACATGGGCCAAAAAATTCAGGTATGTATTATTCAGGCTGAAGGTGTGTATGCATAATTTGCAGGAAGGCTGCATTACATTCTGCATTCTCAGATCACACTATCAAGGATTACAAGCCAAAACATAATTTTCCGAATAGAAAATAAACAGACTCATCAAATTCATTGGCATGTGAAGTTTAAAGGAGTTGCAAGTAGACTGTGCAGTAAAGAAAAAGATGGGCCATTTCAAGAGGTTGTCCCCAGATTAGTGGGCCCTTCTTAATCTCTTTTGGCTGCTCCCAAATTGGGTTGCCTTCTAATCTCAATCCCAGACTGCTGTGCTCATAATGTGGAAGCCAGAGACACATGACAACAGGAGGGAAAAAGATAATTATAAGTAAGTGAAAGGAAGAGAGAAAGTGAACAAGGCAGAGAGATGATTCATTAATAAATAAACACTGGAATAATATACATTTATTTTTGGTACAAAAATAAAAACATCCTGAGTAAATTCAAACTGAAGAAACATTTTTTAAAAAAGATCCTCCACCTGGTCTACTTAATAGTATCGCAATTCATTTAAAAAAGAAAAAAAAAAAAACTCCCAGCTTCGCACTCAGCAATGACAACAATGCTGTATTAAAAAAAAAATTGTCTAACCTTTTTCAAAGGTTATTACAACACACACTGTGTATTTACAACGTCAAATAAGATCGTTCATTTATTGACACAATCTGTACATACAGCGTTTTATGAGGATCGTGTTCATCATTAACTAAGTGATGGTATCATCACATAGTCAAATAAATGCTGCGACAGCTTTCCCACTCATCTACATGATTCTCACTGAAATTGCTTGACTTGAGACATTAATCTCTTTGCTTCTTTTTCTTATCAATGTTTTACCTGCCTATGCATCAGGAATGCTTTACTAGCATTCAAGTCCCTCAAACAAGCACAGCAACATATGGTAGTGTTCAGATTTTCCAAAGTTTCATGTAGTGGCCTTATGTTGTGTTTTTCTGTGCAAATCTGAGTCTGTCCCTCTCCTTGCTGAGGTGTGTGATGGCAGAACGGATGGCACTGTTCTGAGTGTCCGTAGGTTCTCTCTCAATATACCGGCTGAAGTGATGGATACTCTGGTTTATAAGAGTCTCTAGCCGGTGTTGTCCTCCTCCTGAACGCAGCAAGCGCTCAGCAGCCAAAGCTAGATTTTTATCCCAGTTAGCAGGATAGTCCTTCTGGGCATCCACAATTTGATGATATATCTGTAAATGTTTAAAGGGTTAAAAAGAGTTTTTAAGTAGAAGTCAGAGATGTTATGGTCAAAAAAGGCAAAGGAGCCTAATTATGTGATTATGTGATATTCAAATGTATTAGTAATAGACTGATTTAAATATAAATAGTGTTGGGAAGTCGTAGTTTTAAATAACTTGTGCGTAACTTAAAAGCATTTAGGCACAATATGAGGAAAGTATACCTGTAAATAATAATTAATGTAAAATGAATGTAAAAATAAATAATAGGACAATAATATTAATTCTTTAACAGTGTCATACACACGTTGTAAGAAAGCTCATAGAGGTGAGTCTGAGCCCCTCCCTCCATCCTCTCTGCAAGGTCAAAGAGGAAGAAGGCCATTTTCATCCTAAAAAAAAAAAAAAAAAAATCATATTCTAGAAATTAGAATGGACAATAATGAAATGAAATGTATTGTTTAGACCTTGATGGACATTACGATAACAGTGATAATAGAAAGCATTACCTGGACTGCCACATTTCCTCATTGGCCACTCGTTCCCATGAACCAGGAGGAAAGCTACAATAGACGATAAAAAAAAAAAAATCAGTAATACAATAATATATGAAAGTATAATTCTTTTTCATTTCATTCTACTATCTTGCATATCCTTATAACTATACAACACTCTCTTTACTCCATGTTTTCTTCCACATTATTGGACCCTAAAAAAATAAAAAAAATAATAAAAAATATCAGAGACAAGTGTAATTTATTTGTTATTATTATATTTATTATATTATATTTTATATTAAGTTTGGAGAATGAATACATTTTAAACTGCACTGAGCATGCCAATGGTATCAGGTTCTTCTGTCCAAGTTTCTGTTAGCAGAAACAAGCAATCCAGTAGATCCTTGTAATAAAACATGTGACAGCTGATATTTCATGCCTGCAATCTTTAAAAGTGCTCCCATGTGCTAAATGACCCACATATTTCTGCACTTCTTTCGTTCCATTTCATTGCGCATAACCATGCGGCCGCTCCTTCAAAGGAATATTTTAGCATGTGACTTCCCGGCTAATATTTGGCTGCCAGGCAGGGACAGACACGCTTGTAGCGGCCGAGAGGAGAGTAATGTCACACCATTCAACCCTGATTAGCTCACTGAATGCCAGGCAGGCACGCAGACCCTCGGCGCTGAAGACTAGAACTAATTTCACTTTATACGCACGTATCGGCACGCTGCAGTTTAGAAAGTCATTAGGGTGGGGTCAACAGACTAATAACGACTTTGAAGCAGGAGACGATGGCTGCCTTCCCAGCAGGACCCAAATGCATTGGTTAAGTGGACTTCAGTGGAGAATGAAGAGAGAGATGCGGCAGGAAAAATAGCATGGCACTCAATGCTGCATTGTGCTCTATAGATCTCAATTTGAACATGAATCACTTTTTCAGAAACTTAAAAATATGTATTTGATAGATTGGTGTGAGCTGAACATAAAATGTCTTCGAAAAACATTAGCTGGTGAAATAAACAGCATATGTATAATATGTAAATGAAGTATGTAGTGTACCTGTTATGAGGCTCACTCCAGTTGTACAGATTCTGTGTGCGCTGAACCCACTCCACAGGATGCAAGCGGCTTGTAAGGGGCATCAGCTGCTCACAGACACCCCACGGCCACAGAGAGAAGGACTTCTCCCAACTTGGGTCTCCTTCCGTCAAGCCAATGCACACAAATAGAGGCCGGCTGCATGCAAATACATACAGAGACACACACAACAGGTGAGAAAAAAGAGGCACATGACTTTAAGGCAAAGATTTTGTTCTTTAGATTCTTGACAATTTGTTGGCTGGGTGTGCCAATGACAAAAATATAAACAATTTCCTATTCGTTATTTTCTTCTCTTTTCCATTAAATGTCAGCCAATTCAGATAATATAATGTACATACACTGTTTTATAAATCCTACAGCTTGTTCCAGCTGATCCTCTTGACCAGCCCTACTACCAATTTAGGCTTTTTGTTTGTATGTGCCTGAGATATAGTTCTTCCAGCAAAAAAAAAAATAAATAAATAAATAAATAAAAAGCCATCTGAATAACAATTTCCTATGCTACTAACTGATCTTCTGGAAACAAATTATAGCTTGAACAATTCACACTTTTTTTGTAGTCTAGGACTAAGCATTGATCCTATTCAAGCATCTGTCATGTATTTTTCCTTTTTTTTTTTTTTTTTTTTTGCCTTTCCCATTGTAATGCACTGAAAAAGACCCCAGGGTACAACCACCAGTGCCTGAAGCCCCAGGCTCCAGGCCTCTGGCAAGGAAATGCTGCCGTCTGGTGGAGGGAGGGGGTAAACAACCCAAATCCTTATTTTCCTCCCTTTCTGGGCTTTGTGTGATCCATTATGGTATAATAAAATTAATCAGAGGTATGATGATTTTCAAGAGTAATTTAAGTGACAATAATAAATAGCTGTAGTGATTTGGAGGAACGCCATTACAAAAGTGTGTGTGCCTTTTAAACTCACTGTATATTGTGCTGAATAAACTGTTCAATGTTGAAGCTATTCTTCTCTTCGGTGTTAACTGGATCCCAAACTCGCCCAGGAACTTTACTCCAGGAAGATGTTGTTGCAGCTTAGGCACATACCAGCTATAAGTCATCATCTGAGAATGAACAGGAATGTGGCATCAAAACACTATCAAAATGAACATTAAATGTATAATACAGAAGGGTATTTTACAAAAAAGTGCTTTGCTGTTAAACCTCTTGGTCGATCAGGCTTAGATCTGGCCGCAGCCCCTGGCAATAATGCAGGTAGCGTAGTGTGTTACCGGGTAGATCACCCTTGGTCAAGACCAAAGAGCTCTCTGGGAATGAGAAAATGAGCTCACGGGCAAATCTCTCCACAACATCGTTCCTACTCTGATCACACTCTCTGGAAGTAGACAAATTTGATACAACAGTCAGAAAGTAGGCAAAAGCTGTTCGACTTAAACAAACCAGTGTTCAAGAACAACCAGTAACTTATAAAGCTGAAGGTATGAGAATTTATTCATGATTACAGAAATGAGGTACACAGTACAGATAACTCTCTACGCGTTGACGTGTACAGGAGATCCATGACACTATCACACCTCCAGCTGGTCTGCTGTCAGCTCCTCTCCCACACAGAGGCAGTGGGAGAGTGAACGAACGATGCTAAACTTTCTCAGATGAGGCAGCTGAGCGCCTTGCCTCTGTAATCAGCCTCTGACAGGTGTGATGAGCGCCAACAAGTACATCCTTCCAAGCAGGCTGATCAAAGTGGCACGGTGAGAGGCACCGAACCACATGGCTGTAATCTTTGCGACTGCTGTGGCCAGTACGCCTAATCAACCACAGAGCGCCGGCGCTTTAATCTGCATGACTAGCGTGGCCAGGACAGCAAATCAAGCAGAGAGTGAAAAGAGGCAGAATGTTATAAGCTCGGGAGCTTTTGATGTTTGATGAAGCATGGACGTGACGAATAATTAGGTGAGTGACTACCATGTCCGAGTCACAGCGAAAACCTACGACCCCGGTAAAAACATTTGAAGGGAGAGGAATAACAAATACAGCATGAAAAAAAAATCATCAAACATTCATTTGAAACATTGTGCAGCCCTTTAACTCTAAGTCACACCTCTTATACCTGATAACACCACTAATATATCCGCAGGCTGTTAACACCTACAGTCACTTTCTGACTTATTGACTCCCTTCATGATAATGAGAAGAAAAAAAAGTGTGCAATGAGTGAATATAGCTTTTTTTTTTTACTGTGTAGTTTTTGACAACACTTTTCAAAGTTATCAACACCCTTTTTTGATATTATTTATTTAATGTCTAACAAGGTTGAGAATATATTCATACTGCCAGGGTGAAGATTTTCATGTTCTCTCTATGACAGTGCAGGTTTTCTCCAGGGCTCTCTGGTTTCTCCTCTTACCTACTAAATATATGACCCTGACCAGGATAATGTTGTGGAATTAACAGCATGTGGCTTTGTTTACCGAGTTCATTCTCATGCATGCATGGTCACCTTTGGTTTAGGTGAATCGTGTGTGAAAGAAGTCCTGCAGTGATGAGCCAGCCTCCAACGTTCCACACAGATCTCAGTCCCAGCCATCTCTCCAACATACACACTGTCAAGTTCAACCCCACACCAGCCAGAACACACACACCAGCATCAGCCTGTAGCCAAAACCGCTCCACCTACCCACATACACACACAGAGCTTCCATTCAATATTAGAAGTCTTTTAGTGCTGAGCAAACAAAAAATAATAATTACTCAGAGGATCAGTATGTGAATATTTCATGCAGTGCTGATATCACAGGTACATTCCGTCCATGCATTACTGAAACTAATCATCTGTTTGTTACAGACACACTTGACACTCACAACTCCAAGCAGCAGTGGATTTTCAATGTCCAAGTTGGCTCTCCAGGCAAAGAACACGGAATAGACACTCACCATAACAGCAATCAGGCACACGAGAGCACGGCATCTCCTGGGGTGAAAATAGACAATTGTTATTCTGCAATATACAGGTTTTCATGCAGCACCAATTCTTGGCTGGCTGCAATGCTGATGCATTACTGAAAAGCACAAGGCCTCACTTTTCAATTAAGCCATTTATTGCAATCACTTGTACATACATGACAAAATCTTTTAATCGAACTAACTGAAAGCAGCAAATTGAAATGTTCACATGCAGATTTGTCAGCTGAGACTTACCTATTAAATAAAGCATGCAGCAGAGCCAAGAGAGATAATATGAGCACAGGAACAGAGAGGTCAACCACACAGTGATTACACTGAACTCTGAAAGAAAACACATCAGTGATTAATGCACTTTATTTATGTTTATCTCTGCAACTGTTTTTTTTTTTTTTTGTTTACTGTCAATGTAAATCTGGACCTATTCCTAAAAATGTATGCAATCATTCAAGGATCTTCCGTAACTATTTAATCCTGCTGCTGTAAAATGACAATGCACCTTTTACAACACACACACACACACACACAAAACTGGGGGAATGTTAGAGTAGACAAGTCACCTGATGTTTTAGGAAGGTCAAAGAAAACCAGAGGACACATAAGAACATGATGAGCATATATACAATAAACTGAGCTCAGGACGGAACCTGGGAAGAAATAATATCTGCTGCTCCTCCATGTACCCCAAAATCACTAGACGCGGTACTGATATATTTAATCATTTAGTTTAAAACTTTCTTTCGGCTTCTCCCATTAGGGGTCGCCACAGCGGACCATCTGCATGTTTGATTTCGCACGTTTTTACGGTGGGTGCCCTTCCTAACGCAACCCTCCCCATTTATCCAGGCCTGGGACCGGCACTAAGGCTTGTGCAACCCTAACAGCTAGGGTTGTTTCCTTGACCGGGTATCAAACCCGGGCCGCAGCGGTGAGAGCGCAGCATCCTAACCACTAGACCACCAGGGAACCTAAACTTTCTCTCGGCTTCTCCCATTAGGGGTCGCCACAGCTGATCATCCGCATATTTAATTTGGCACGTTTTTATGCTGGATGCCCTTCCTAACGCAACCCTCCCCATTTATCATTTATCTTGGGACTGGCACCAAGAGTGGCTGGGGTTGGTTCCCTGACCGGGGATCGAACCCGGGCCACAGCAGTAAGAGCGCCGCATAGGGGGTTATGGGAAATGTGGGAGGTTAAGTGACGGGTAGTAGAGTGTCTTAAAATAAGCTCTTACTCTCTGCTGGGGAGGGGTTTGGTGAAGAAATGATGGAGCTCTGCCACAGAAAAAATGTCCAAATAAGAATATTGCTCTAGCTGCCATCAGAATAATCTGTAATACACGGTCAATGCCAGCGATCATGCAGCAAAGCACAGCTGCCAGATTGAACTTACTAAGCACTGCTGCTTTACTAATGAAATAAGGTCACTGAAAAGTAAACAAAGAAGGTGTATCTAGAGGATTCTCTTCCTTCTTCAAACTGTAACTACTAAATACTACTTTTTTTCGTTACTAATAGTCTTGGGTCACTATTTGCATTTATAAACATTTGGGGTTTTTTTGGAGTTTAATTCAACTAAACAAGTCATAAATGTAATCGTAAAGGTAATTAAGTGAAAAGATTTGTCATAAAATGATGTGTTGAAACCAAAAGATCAAATGAAAGTTTTTGAAAGCAGAGAAATAAAAACATTAATTTAACTCTGTAGAGTATGCATGACAATATTGAGCTCAGTATGGAGCAGATATACTCACTGTAGCATCTTCACCAGATTAACTTTACCCTCAGATTTGGCCTGAACAAAGCAAAAAAAATCAAAGTGAAAGAGTAAATATTCCTCACAGTCAAGGGCTAGCTAATATCATGCCAGTTCGCTTAACATATGTATCTACTGTGTTTACTGTACTTAAATAGGAGTGTGTACCAGGCTGAAGGTGCCGTACTCAGCCCTAAGCAGGTGTGTAAGCAGGCCATTGAGGGTCGTCTGGTCTCCCCAACTCCATCGAGCTTTGTTTAGGTACGAGGAAATGGGCAGGTAGAGATAGGGCAAGAATCCAGTGAGGAAACACACACTTAGAGATACTATTGCTGAAAAACACAGCCCCTGAAAGAAGAAATAACCAGCTGTTTCAACACTGAAAATAATTCCCACTTTTAAATATGCAATGCACTTTAGAATTTATTAGCACATTTTATAGATGCAACTACTAAAAGAGCTCTCTTTGCTGAATGTGTTCCATTGAATTAATTGCTTTAAAACACAACAGATTGGCAGAATGTCCCATAATTTAGAGAGCAGCTTGCCAGCTTCTAAACACTGTTTGCAGAGTATGAGCTATTTCAATCCAAGACCCTGCTTAACTGGTTTGCAAAGCAATTAACTTTGAAGGCAGAGCACAGGAGTTAATTATGAGGCCCTCTAATTTTTCTAAATGAAAAATACTTTCAGAGCGTATTGTACAATATATTCAATTTTAAATATATATATATAATATACATTAGTGTTAATATACTGTGTACTTTTTACTCACTTTGTAAATGTAAAGCTGGAGTAAAGCCCAGGGAATGATGATGAGCACATATACAACCAGAGTGTGCTGGTTGCACAGACTCAATCCACAGCACAGCGCCCCCAACAGAGCAAACTGGGAAACAACAAACAATAATGACAAGTCATACAAATTGCAAACATGCTGTTGTAAGATGTAAATGGGAAATATCGTTACCTTTTTCTTTTCGTCCACAACCTCTGCATTATGGAAGCAGGCCAAAAGGGAGAAAAGGAAACCCACAAATAGATTATTAAGTGAGAAGACTTCAGCCACTATTGACCACTCCACACGAGTTTGGATAGAGCAAAGCTTCCACCTGCCAGCACAGCTCCTGGTCCAGGCCCAGCTATTCTGAGAGAAGAAACACACATTCAGTCACTACACACAGACAACTTTCTCTCTAGGATTACCCTAAGCTTCAGTTTTACTGCAGCTAATAAACAAAGCTACACATCCTTAATCCCCAACTTGGTGTGGATTACAGTCTGACTTTTCACTACATGACAGTAATGGAGTGAGGTTACACTGCTGTCACTTTTATTGGCATAAGCAGAAATAAACCATCAATCCCTTTGGAAAATATCAAAATAAGACCACAGAGCAAATAAACAACGAAAAAAAAGCAAGCCTTATATTTCATTAGAGTCTGGCACTTTGGCACATACTTGTTAAATTTGAGTGTATATGCAGTAACCAGCAGCCATATGGTACTGGACAGCCTGGTGTGGCAGCTGGTGGTCACGCTGGGGGTTTGACCCTCACCAAAAAGCCCTAAATTAGCTGAAATTGAATAGCTCTGCACTGTTCTGTAATGAAAATTTTTTTTCTTCATATAGTACATTAGGTGCAAAATGCACATTTAATGAATGCATTCAATACTAGTAAAAGCTGAATATATAATATTTGCAAAAAAAAAAAAAAAAAATTATATATATATATATATATATATATTTAACAAATATATAATATTGATTTATTACCTGAACATACTGTAAACACGCCCCAACAAATAATTTAAAAAGGCCATAGTTTACCAACTGTTTCTAGTTTGGTTGTTTTATTAATCAGCTTATCCAATCACATGCATTAGTATGCTAACAAAAAAGCTCATCAGACCATAGACTAGAAGAGCTACATGCTCTAAGGCCCTAGCTTAAAAAGAAAAGATTTTTTAATGATATATACAGTAAAGGGGTGAAACGATTCCTCAAGTAACTCGAGCAAATGATTTGCCTTGATGCTTCATTTAGTCCATTTAACTACACACGGCGTGTTTCCCCACGGAACATTATTATTGACGCAACACCCGCTAAACTCTAGAGCTCTCTGGACAGTTAAAAACACGCTGCAGAATGATAAATGGACGAACAGCGAGAGAACAGCAAGGAGCGAAGAGAAGATTTATATGAAAGTCTGTTTCCACCACCACTCGCAAATTCCGTAGTTTTTTTTCACAACTTTGACTTTTTTTTTTTCCAGCCAATCGTTCAGAGTCACTCCTTCTGTAGTGCCAGAAAGCTTTACACATTGTATGAAATGGGATACAATCAATAGAATCACATGGTGTCAAACTAAGCCTCCGATCCCTGGAGAGAACTCTTGGAGAGTATTGTCTAACAATCAGCTCTGGAGGAGACGGAACAAGAAAGATGAAGCGGATGAGGCCTCGTCCATACACTAAAGATTCAAACTTCAAACCGACAACATGGTTACCGGTGAATTCACCAGAAATGTTAGATGTTAACGAGGAACAAAGTCACAATTGCGAGAAAAAAAGTCGGTATTGCAAAAACTTTTTTGTTTAATGTGACGGAAAAAAGGCTTCCTTAGATTCAGGCCAAAGAAAATGAAAGTCCAAAGTTTGGGATCATCTCAAACTAAAACATTGTACAGCGTGTTTACTTAAATATGTATTATATACAAAAAAAAATAATAATTTAAATGTGTAATCTGAATTTTTTTTTTTTTTATTTGTGATTTTATTTTTCTTTATATATTTGTATTTGCACTCTGATTTGATATGCCATTTAAATTGACTAAATGGGTTTAGTTTTTACCGATATTCTTGTAGGCAATTTCAGCAATAAAATGTTTGTTTTTCTAAAAAAATTATTCTTTATTTTAAGAGACCATCTCTCATATATATTAAATATTGCCCTTTAATAAAAAAAAAATATATTTATTATCCGATTACTCGATTAATTGATGGAATAGTCGGTAGAATATTCGATTGCTACAGCCCTAATACAGTAAAAAAAAAATATATATATATATATATATATATATATATATATATATATATATATATATATATATATATATATATATATATATATATATATACACATTTTTTTTTTTTTTTTTAATAATTTCTTTTTTTTTAACCCTGTCTGCTGAACCCTGTTAACTGAACCAACAACATGGTCAACCGAAAATTGTCAGAATTATGTACTCTTTGTTCCAAATTTAAAATAACTAATCTATGGCACTAGTTAAATTGGGTAAGCTGAAGTGCCACTATAAGTCGATACATAAGCACTTTGAATTGTCAACTAATAATCACTAGGAGTTAAGCAGTATTAGGTAATTGTTATCACCCTTTTAATCTTGTTGCTTATTCAGACCTTTCTAAAGAACTGTATTCAGATTTATCAGAATATTCGCCTCAATTAAAGTTACTTTCCAAGGTCTAAACATAAAATAATAACACTACTATTCACATCTCTTTAACAGTAGTAAAAGACTATTTGCCTTAAGACCCAGTGCTTATTACTAAGACAAACTGGTAGAGAGAGAGCAAAGACACACCGAGGAAGGAGAATCAGAATGTGTGTAGGGGTAAGGAAGCCAGAAGAATCAGACTGGATAGAAATGCGGGAGAAAAAGTTGAGAATGATGCATGGAAGAGAGCTGGGGAGAGGGGGGGGGGAACTCAACTCTGTCTAGCACATTGGTTTGGAGAATTTTAGCGAGCTTGACAATTAAAGTTGGGGGGGTAGTCAGGCGGTATGGCCCTCTCCTCATTGTAGCGAGTGGCTTAGAGTCCTCATCAGCCTATCAGCTAAGTGACAGGCAGAGAGCTGCTCTATTCAGCAGCACAGATACACGCCGCGGGCCAAGCGGCTGCCAGGTCCCTCCTGACCCTGCAATCCCTCGCCGCTGACAGCTTCAAGCTCCATGGCAAATTAGGCGCTCTCACATTACAATCGCACAAGACAGATTCCATTAACGGTATCTGAAATTGAGTAGAGAGCAGGGCCCCCGCCTTATCAGACCTGACTCATAAGCAGCGGCAGCACTGCTGCAGCGCGCACGCTTAATCGCAAGCCATGATACCATTTAGACGTTTCCAGTGCCGTTTTGCCTGCCGCTGTGATAGTCGGCCACAAAAGAGCCTGATGAGACTTAGGCGAAGGGGAACAATGGAGCTTTTGCAGGGAAAGCAAAGTAAGTCTGGAAAAAAGAGACAGAAGAGAAGGGTAAGGATGGGAAAAAAAGAGGAAAATGGGGGGAGTGGAACTCTTTGACTGTTCGCCTTCCTCCTCTTTCCCAACCTTATTTTCACAGTCCTTTTATTTTTTTTCCGTTTCAAACAATATGGAGCATGTTTGGGAATGTGAATATAAGCGCACTCAGGCTAATGGGGTGTCAGAGTGGCAGCAGAAATATTAGCTACTTAGTACTCACACAGACAGAAAAATGAGGAGTAACCGCAAGCACTTTGGTTAAGGTGAAGACCCCCCACACACCTTCAAATCTACCCCCCTGTGTGTCAATTAACCCCAGCACACTTTGAAAGCAGGGGGCTACAGTAGGAATTCTATCCAGTAGCAGAGGTCCTCAGTGTGAAACATCACATCCAGTCTGCTTTTAAACCTCCCCCTAAACGTCAGCAGCTCAGGTTGACAGAAGTGCTCAGCTGCATTCACTCCCCTCTTTAAATCTCCATCCCTCTAATGACGCTTGACATCTCTCTATTTACGAGTGTCAGTTAGTCTAAGGGAAGGTGTTTGATGAGCTTCATGTTACACGTCTCTCATTTCTGCACTTGCAGGACCACCCGGGTCTATCTTACTCCCCCCTCCGTCTCTTCTGCTTCTCTCTCTCTCAGCTCTGTGATAAGAGAGAATGAGTGACACTCCAGTGCAGCATCACAGGCATACTTGCTTTAATCTCAGTGTGCTGTCTGAGATGCTGCTGTGTGCTTTTCTGCAACTAAATTTTGCACCTGTTCAACAAAAAAAAAAAACACTCACTAATGTAAAGGAAGTTATACATATATATCATATGCTCGAACACAACTTCTCATCCAGATCCTCTAAAAGATTTAACAGGCCTTCAAAAAAACAATGAAAAATTGGAAAATAATGGCAAAATCTTATAAATGTATTATCTTTACCTTCCCAAATTAACATTTAGTTTATATTATTATCATTTTGCATGTCGATTTAACTTCTTAAACATATACAACATTTTTCATTGTGATTTTAAAGCACATATTCAAAACATAAGCAGGTGAACACTTCAGGTCAGCTTGTATTTCATAACATTTGTTTCTTTAATACCACAAAATAGCTCATTAAAATTGTAATAAAAAAGCCAACATACTACATTCACTATGGAAATGTATGACCTCACCTGTGCTCACAATGAACTGTCAGTGTGCAATTTAAAAACATAAAACACAAAGTAAAAAGGTTTGCTGGATCAAGTGATATTGTAAGCTGCTGAATAATGAAGGTGAAAGAATTTGCCCATTTAAATCCCATTTGCATTTACAGCATAATAGTTATAATTAGGCCTACTCCGGCTGCAATATATATATATATATATATATATATATATATATATATATATATATATATATATATATATATATATATATATATATATATATATTAGCTGCAATAACTAAGATGTCAATTTCAATACTATTTTCTCATTCACACAATTATATTGTATGGGTTTTTTTTTAATGAGCTCTTGCTTTTATGCTACATTGCATTACATTTGACAGCAAAGAAAAGCACACTATTTCCTTCTAAGGTTTGCACTTTCTATTACTAATTATTTAAGACTTATAGGCTAGTGTTTGGCATTCAAAAGTGCATAATACTATTGAAAAACCCTAACTTGAATGTCCTAAAAATTTAAAATACACGCAGATACTAAGAGAATGAAAGGAAAAACAAAAACAACTTATGCAAGTGACCAATCAATTACAGGTAGTCGTCGACTCTCTTACGACCATTCGACTTTACGACCACAATCGCTAGCCGCGACGCACGACAGCGCGTACCAGCTTCCGGCATATTTTCACAGTACTGTACATATAGCCTACTCTACTTATGACCAAATCGTGTTACGACTGTCGTACGCCGCTAGCTGTGGCCTACGACAGCGCGTACCAGCTTCCGGCATCATTTCACAGTACTGTACATATAGCCTACTCTACTTACGATCAGTATGTTGGTCCCAATTGTGGTCGTAAGTCGACGACTACCTGTACAACACTGACTTTTTTACAGAATCGGAAAAGAAAGTTGTATCCGTAGCTACAATCAATTAATGAAAGGATAGAAATAAGGACTGTACTGCTTTACCCCAAATCAGCTCTATAGAAGCTAATATTATAATTATAATTATCCATTAATTCAATGCACTGTTTATCTAAAGTTTAGTTTGTTATGATGGGTTTAACTGTTTATTTTGAAATGTAACTCCACAAATTACAAAACATGCATCAGGAAATACAGTATTGAGTATAAATTATACAGCATAAGGCCAATCAACAATCATTTTACCACTGATTCTAGCAGATATTCATTCTATATCTAATACAGAACAATAAACCTTTCAATTTAAATGGTTTCGATGAGAACAGCCACGAGGTATTTACAGGTTTAAAGGTTGGAGGAAAGGCTGAAACAGGACATTATAGAACAGTCTGTGCAGTGCGTGCTAGAAATTAATCGTTCCCCAAACAATAAGGACACTAAAACAATTTCCAGCAGCAAGCCATCTATAATCCTCTAACTACCCGCACCATGTGGAAAAACAGACTCTAAGTGTGTATGTTATTCGGCAATTTCTTCCACCATCATTATTGCAGCAAAGTCATTAGACATCTGTGGTTCTGAATTATGCACAGTTGTATAGACTGTATTAATTTTGAACATATGGTAATAGGCAAATGCTGATCCTCTCCTTGCTTGGCGACTGCCATTAGGAGGTGCCTGTGGAGATGGAAAAAAGTAATATGGATATAATACTGACTTCCAGTGTAGCAGACACAATCTTGGGCCTCCAGGCAAAGAGAAATTAGAGTAATTGTATAATACTGTAAATGAACTGTATTTCCCCTCTATTCTGAAGCGAATAATCGGAGAGAAAGTCTTCTTTATTAAATATCTGTTAAGGAGTATTAATGCATGTATGTCAAATGAAGCATTGGTCATGCTGGGGGTGGCCATTTATCAGCAGTGTCTTACTGTGTGGTAACTTCGAGCACGGCTTATGATACAGTTTGGATAAGGCAGACATTTAACAAAAATGGATTCTTCTGTTTAACATTTGTTATGTGCTATAAAATCAAGCCTTCCTGCAAAAAACACAGAATAATGTATTTTAGCAATAATGTATCTTATGAATTGCTCGAAATCACACTTACATACAACATTAACATGGCCTGATTGGAAAAATAAACAATAGATAACCATGCAGGACTGGATGAACGTGGCATCAATGAGGAAGAGAGCAGAGTTACAGCCATATGGTGAAGACCCCTCGAAAAACAAAAAACACAGTGAGACAGGTGGGCTCTGGAGCGCAGCCAGCTGTGAAATCAGCTGCTGTACTCAGGCCTGGACCAGTCTGATCTTGGCAGGTGTGTACCATTGCATATGTGAAAGAGATAGGCCTAGGTGAAAAGCAGCAGGGAGGATGGGTGGAGTCCCGTTTAGACCGCATGGCTGATTGTGTTATGTAATGAAGTTCTCAGGAAGGTGTGAAAAATGCTGAGTGTTGGTTGTTTATTGCTTTGATTTGAATCAGAATTAGGTGATTATGAAGCCGTTACTATTAAATGAAGTTCTCCAATGTCGTGTATGGTAAACAGTTTGTGTCTTCAAAATGAACTACAAAACATCTAACTTCTCCATCAAACAGCACGGTTCACCAGCAGCAAATGAGCACTATTAGTATTTTGAGTAAATCAGTATAGTATAGTATAGTATAGTATAGTATAGTATAGTATAGTAGGTTATCAGCATCTTGACTGAGAGTGCATGTTGCATTGCCACTGGAAAAAAAAAAACTGAGATACATGAGACAACCAAAAACAAGAGGGGGCGTGGCTTTGATTTGGTTGTTCTGCTAAAAAGGTAACAGAAATGGTAATTAATCAGTAATATATCTGTGGTAAGAGACTTGGCACTAACCTACTACTGAAATTTTTCATTCCAGCAGAGAAGCATTTCCAGGCAGAGAAATTAATCAGGACGTCTGTGTGATTGTGTTTGGTCAGTCAACAACCTGCACTATGTTTTACCCATACATCCCAGTTCAGCTCACATGGTACAGGACAACTAACTTCAGCACAGGTATAGTATGGCTTTCTTAGCAATAAAAGTAAATTACACAAATGAGGGTTACTATACATTAGGAGGTAAATTGTTTTATTTATTTATCAGAAATTTGACTTGAAAGTTTGCTTTAAAGAAAAATATCTAGAGAATACTTGTGCTAAAAAATTTCTAAAGCACAAACCTAATACCTACATAATAATCATATATTTTATTTTGATGAGTAAAAAAAATTGTTCTCAAAAACTACGATCTCAAATAGCTATATATTCCCTACAGGTTTGAAAGCAACATTTAATAATTACTGTTATTATTGAGGCCGACCTTCCCCAAACGCTCATCAAGGACGAGTGTGAAAACATAATAAGACATTCAATTTTGCTATCAACCATGTGGGTTCGAAAAGTGTTTCAGTAATTGACAAATCAAAGGGAGGCCAAGTGATGGGTTCGTGAAGCGAGTAACTCAGTTTTTGAAAGGAAATGGCTTCCAAACCAATCAGTACACACAGACATCCACCTCGTTTGACTTAGAACATCAAAGACTCATTTTTCTGAGGATCTTCCAGTTCATTTGGAAATTTAAATAATAAGGAAAAAACTTGGCTCACATAGCATTTGCTAGTTACTCCAAACTATAGGAAAACTTACACTCAGCTAGAGTGTCAATATAAACTTCAATGCAATGCTTTCCCTAATTTATTGCTTAAAAGTTTAAATAAACTTTTGCTCAATTGTACTGTTACAGTGCTCACGGTTTTGTACAGTTCAAAATGTTTCAGAAAATATTACTGACTCATGCGTTATTTAAATGACACATATTTTATATGCAAAGCCCAAACTTGTGATAAAGTGCACAAAGGCACTGTGGAATAAAGTAGCGTAAGGTGCCAGGGTGGCAGTCTGGGGAGAGGCCTGCCCGGTAGTGCTCCTGCTGGGTGTGGTATGCCATTTCAGCTCTCCCACCAGGCTTAGAGCATACACCTGAAGACCCCAATGCCAATCCAGAAGGGCATCCCAGACAGTGCCGGAAGCTCTGAAGCCCCAAAATGTCTCCCCCTCCCAGCCCTGGCATCTCACACTTGCCAGCTACAGCTCTCAGCCCAGTAGATGAGCATGAGGCCAAAACCACACACCATTAAAACCTGTTATACGCTCAGCTGAAAATATAGATTATACACTGACACATAAGGACTTTTGCACTGGAATGTGTGGCACCAATGTAATCTGTTCTGCATCTTTGTGTGTGTGAGTGTGCCCATATATATGTGTGTGTGTGTGTGTGTGTGTGTGTGTGTGTGTGTGTGTGTGTGTGCTTGTGTATCCCCCATCAGCTGCAGGGATAAACGGAGGTGGAAGCCCAGGATATGGGTAATGACTTTTTAGTCTCTTAATCCAAAATTGGATCTAAATCCTGTCTGGATTAAGAGTAGGAGTTGCATTTTACATGTGGCCTCAGGGCAAATCTTTGGTCAGCTAGGTTCACAATCTTTACTGAAGTGGCTCCCTTGACCTCAAGCAAGTCATGCAATATTAACATCATTAAGGAAGTCCTGCACAGCAATGTAATGTATTAATATCTATAGATGTAAGCACATTTTGGTTACATTTGGTTAAGTTTTGCAGTTAACAAAAAAGAAAACCCCAAAAAAACAATATGGATATCAATTAATACTCAATTGCGATATATTTTCAAATGAATGGTGTGAAAACTGTGCAATATCAAAAGGAGATAACACAGCATCATGCTACTATACAAGCAACATTAACTTTTACACCTTAAACTGTAACTCTACATTAACTGGATGGCAAAAACTAATGTCTACATTTAACGCTGGATGAGTGGAAATGTACAAATGTCGCTTAACAGCTGTACAGAAGAGCTTTTGCAGTGTGAAACTAAACTCACCAGTTTCAATAATTTATCCTAAAACTGGTCCTAGCCTACAGTGAGAGCATAAATCCACCTGCATGCACTTTGTATTGATATCATGTATATTGTCACTGATGTACAAATACTAATTAGGTTACTCTTTTTGTGTGATTAGTTTTGATGAGTAATTGTGTTCACACTCAAAAATTTACTGATGCCCAAAATTGTATTCAGAAGCATTCCTGTGGGTTCATCCTTTTCCCTTTTTTCATAGCTTTATCAGACAGGAAGTTTTATTACAATAATTCCAGTCACCTCCATGGTCAGGTGAGAGGTTCCTACCTGCAGACTGTGTAGCAGAGCGCGCCACTAGCTAAGGCCCCCAACACAGCACAAAGCACATTGACAGCATGTGCAGGAGTAGCAGCAGGAAGCAGAAGAAGGGCCAGTGAGGCCAGGATGGTGAAGAGAGGATATCCAGGGGGATGGGCCACCTGAGAGAGGACAACAATCAGAAAACTGACACACTGCAACAAAGAAAACATTGTAAGATGAAAGTGACCTGATCTAACCACCACCCCGCCACACACCCACCCTCTTCCTGCTCTCTACTCAAGGACAGCCTCTGTTTCATTAGTTACAGCTTCTGTGCTTCAATCACTCATACACACATCCACATCTCCTCCTGATAACCCTCGAAAGCCCTGATCTCCTGTCTCGTTGCATTCCCAGCAATTAGGCACTAAGTCCCCTCAGGAGCGATAAGGGCTGAGCTATTAAAGGCTGCCGCTCTCCTACTGGCCTGATAACACACACATGGCAGAGACACACAGCACACTCTACTGTAAGGGGATGTCTGAGAGATGAGAATAAAAAGAGAGAGCAAGAGCTCTGTTTGAAGAGAGATGCTCTGTATGGGAGAGCATTGACTAATATGATGTGTGATAGCAGCTAAGGGCAGATACAAATGATAGAAAATTGATAGATGCTTAAGCAAACACAGTATTAGACACAAGAACATACAGTCTTTATATTGCCGTATAGCAGCGGTCCCCAACCTTTTTTGCACCACGGACCGGTTTAATGTCAGACAATATTTTCACGGACTGGCCTTTAAGGTGTGGCAGATGTGCATCCACTGTGTTATTTTTTGTTCATTTTGCTAGCTTGGGGATTTCAATTTTAATGGAATTTTAATGTGTTGTGTTACCGGCCGGACCTTTAAGAAGGTAGTGGATGTAAGTAAGACATGTGACCGAGGCAAGTATCATGAGTCAAACAGATGTGGCGGAGAGAATCTGGTAATTTTTCCAAAATAAAACATAGTTCAGAATCAGATAATGTATTCTTTCTGTGTGGCCCGGTTCCAATTGACCCAGGGACCGGTGCTGGTCCTAAACTTGAAAAGTTCAGCTGTACAGACGCTGTGAATGAAATTTGAAGCGAAATTTGTTTGTTGAAATTTTAAACGGAGGAGACCCTCTGCAAACTAGTCGTCCACCATGACCACGAGTCTACATGATGCACACTGGACTGCGGCGAAAACATTTCTTTCAAGTGAATATTTTAAAAATACTTTTTTATTATTTTTTTATTACTTTATACATAATATTGTATACAGTATTTTGATTATTTTGATTTGTTTTAATATATTTTATTGTTTATTTGATAGTATTTATAGCTCATACATCATTAGGAGATATACGTAGTTAATAACGAACACAGTAACAACTAACGAACAAATTCATGGTACGAGCGGTCGTTCGGAACGTAACTCGTTCGTAAGGTGGGGAGCGTCTGTATATGTATTACAGCATGGTGGTGAAGTTGTAATGTGTCTCAGTTTAAAACATTTTATTTTCAGTATGCCCATGACATTAATACGATTAACAAATGTGCTCTGTTAGCAGGCTTATTTGCATTTTTGTTACCTTCTAGAATATGCATACAGAGATCTTGAGATCATGAAACATGATATACTGTGACAAGAGACAGGAAGAAAAAAGAAATATTTGAAACACTGTGGGATGGATGAAAGCAGAGATCAAGAGAAAGTGTGCGGGAAACAGAGGGCACAGAGAGGACAGAAGAAACAGAGACAGTATGGCAAACAGATGGTAGGGTCAGGAAGGGCACCCTGCAGAGCCAACAAGGTGATCATGAGATGGAAATAGAGGTGTGTGTGTGTGTGTGTGTGTGTGTGTGTGTGTGTGTGTGTGTGTGTGTGTGTCAGTCATGATATCATTCAGGCCTGTGTGTTAGCAGAGTGTTCGGTGAAGAAGTCGAGGTGGAATTGTGCCTGAGCATGTGTGGTACACTACAGAAGTGTAGAACACACAGGTCGAGAGCTGGGATGGAGTGAAGCGGGCATGCCTCAGGGAGCTTAAAGGAGTAGATCCAGTGCTCGAGGGAGAATCAGTAGGGTAGAGCCAGCGGCCTGCTGCCCGGAGAGATCGCTGCAGCCCGAGGCCACACGGACAGAGGGAGCGAGGGATTACTGGCACTGACACTGCCACAGCCTCCCTAAAAGGATCACGGCAGCGTAATAAACTTTATTAAATAATAAAACTTATTATAACTGTTAACCCGATTTGGTTCATTCTTCGCGGCTTACACAAGCACACACATGCATGCACAAAAAGCAAAAGGGGTTGAGAATAATGAGCCTTGTACTATACGTAAGGCAAAGCCTCCAAAAGCCATTGCTTTACCATTCAGTATAATTGGATTTGAAGAACAGGGTTGCAAATTATAGCATTCTCTACTCCTAAGTTAGTGAAAGAGGTACATAAAAAGGGATGAAAGGATGAAAAAACCTGTAGCCTGCAAAATAAATGAATCAACCGTTTTTTTCTCCCCACATACTTAATTAAACTTCCTTAATGCTTCTAAGAGTTAATGAGTGAATTGATTAAACAATAACAGTTAATGCTTACCCCCAGCTCACAAGCAGCGGTGATCAACTCTCCTGTGATAGAAATAACAGAGAGGGAAATTAATGTAAACCCAATAATTATTATTAAGAGACAAGTCAGCTCCCGAAAGTTTTCCCAAATCAAATACTTGCACTGGGGTTTTGCATTAATTTGCCTGGATCAAAACCTGCAAATCTTCCCAGTGTGACATTTCATAAGCGACACGCTCATTCTCTTCTATCGTTTGACGCTCTCTTGATCCCCAGGCAGGCACACACACACACACACACACACACACACACACACAGAAGAGACTGAATCTTCATTCAGTCTCTCCAGAGTCCCATTTGTAGACAGAACGTACTTATATTCAGATACTCTCATACACTCTCCCTATGACAAGTCTTATAAATTATCCAAAACTGCATACATCATCCCAATCCCTCCTACTGGTCCAAATGTAATGCCACATACACTAAACACACAACACAACAAAGCATTTATCATCCTCAACCCTCTGCCTAATTGTAATGTCCTTTCTCTTTTTGCTGGTTCTCTAAAAAAGACATTCACATGCAGGCAAGTGTCAGAGTCTCACAGTGGCGGGCTGTGTATTTAATACCTGGGCCTTTTGTGGGGAAAAATGCAAGTTTTGTGATACAAAAACGCAATATAACAGCACATGGCATTACAGAGATCGATGCATTTTACTTTTTACTAAAGCCACTTAAGACAACTCCAAACCTCTACACTACCACCGCAAATGTGCACCTACATCATCTGGAGCAGTTCAGAATCAATATTTGTCTAATAACATAACATTATTATTTACCAGAGATGCATACTCATAATTTGCACTCCTCAGAGGCTGTAAGCCAGTGGTACCACTCATATTCACTGGTCTGGAAGTGGTGAACAAACCCTTTTCCTGGCTGAGACAAGCTAGCTAGCTTCAGGGTTGGCCAACCTCTCCTAGCCGTCTAGCTTTTCTTGAAAATGTATTTTTAAGTATGTCTGAGACCAAATCAATTTCTCTTCCATAGAAAAGTCTAACTCAGATGTATTAATGAACTTGGCTGTACAGTTTCCCTCTGACCAACTAATCAGAAGACGGAAAAATGCTGACGCTATTCTGGGCCCGCTAGCTGCCCTGTGAGGCGAATATGAAATTTGATTGGTTAAAAGAAACAGATTTATTTCTAATAGAGACCAGGGTAGAAATGCCAGCAGTACTGACTTTGCAGGCCCTGGGCAGATTAGATTGACATGGTAGCACATAGAGGCTGAAATCTGACTGGACAAAAAAAAAAAAATCTACATACACGTACTGGAAGCAGTGCTGCCAAAAGAAACGCTACTAAATGAAGAGAATAAATTGTTTGAAACAAATGAATACAATTTCATAGAACAAATATTAGAATTTAGGTTGTAAATGTAAGTCAGTGCTGATAGTGTTTAGGCCAGCAGAGAAGGCTTTGCTGGCCCTGACCACCTGCCACTGAAGTCTCAAACAGGACAAATGTACAATGTAAAAACTAAAACACTGATGCTGAGGTGCAGTGACCAATCAAATTGTTAGTATTAGATAAGTCTCAAGACACATTTCAATTGCAATGTAATTTTAGACCACATTTATATTTTATTATATTCTACATAATAAAACATGTAAAAACTCTTCATACTTATACTAAAAATCCATACCAATCACAAAAAAAAAAAATTATTTCCAGAAATATTAAAGTGAATTTCCTGAATCAGCACATCAATGTGTGCTAACACTATTCTAAATTTCACACACTGTCCTGCCTTGTGCAAATGAGGTTGTTTCATTGCATCTGATGTTCATCCGGTCTCCATACCCCCCTGTCCTCTACATCTGCCTCTTTCAACCCAACTACCTGCATGTCTTCCCTCACCACATCTATAAACCTCCGCCATGGCCCTCCTTGTTTCCTCCTTCCTGGTGGCTCCATCCTCAGCATTCTCCAACCGATATACCCCATGTTCCTCCTCTGCACATGTCCAAACCATCTCTCTCGCCTCCCTCACCTTGTCTCCAAAAAGTCCTACATGCGCTGTCCCTCTAATAAACTCATTGCATCTGACGTGTCAAGTATTTAAAAAACATTATGCAAACAAAAGAAAAGTATGTTAATAGATCATAAATACAACAGCTCTAAATAAATGTATATGTATGTCTAATTTTAAATGAAGGGCTTTTATTTCATATCAGACAAAAAAAAGAATTTTTACGGAACCAAGGACACCATGGCTGTTTGCAAATAGAGGGAATTCAAAATATAGGGAAAAAAATCTGAGAAATGCTGTCTGATGCAACACTAACCAGTGGAAAATCCTATAAACTGTGCTTGCTGATGCAACCCTAAATGTTCAGTGAATTGCTGAAATTCCGAAATTGGCAGTTCCGACATTTCAGTGAAGCACGGATGTTTGTGCCGTCATGTTGAAACTTCTCTATCTGGGAGTGCAGGCTCCTGACTCTTCAGTGCTGGAATTTTCTCTGCTTTCACTGTTTGAATTAGCACACCCATGAACAGACCACATCACACATGGTAAGGTCATGATGAGAGCCATGTCTGCAAGGACATAACTTCCTCTTTAATCAAATTTCATTAAGTCATATACAAAGGCAGATATAACTGTCTCTCTCTCTCTCTCTCTCTCTCTCTCTCTCTCGCTCTCTCTCGCTCTCTCTCGCTCTCTCTTTTTATTCATCTGAATAATGTTTTAGAGCAAAAGGCTACACCAGCTAGAGTAAAGAGGAAGGTGGGAGAAATACAATGAGAGTGGAGAAGCAGAAGAAGGAGCCAAGTGTCTTTGTGATAGCAGAGCACCGGGCAGTCTTTCTCCCCTTAATCTCAATCATTTCCACACTCAAATTCCTAGACAACAGTAGTCCCGTGGGGAACTCGATTAGCCTCTCTGGGGCGCTGCACACCTAAAGGGATTAGGGGTGCAAGACGGAGACCTGGAAATATTCTGCCGAGCGTTCAGCTGGCACTGATTTTATACCAGTCTGTGTTTTCTACCTTCAAAAAGCACTGGATAGGAAGCAGAGAAGTAGTTAACAAAACAGAAGATGGCCACAGCAATGCCATTACCCCACTGTTTTCAGGCAGAAATTGTTATAGTTATTTTAGACATATTTCTGTATTAACACCATATTTGCCAGATTACACATGATTTTGAGAAACAAATAGCAATGCAAATAAACTAAATGCAGGTAATCCCCGACTTGCATTGGAGATGCGTTTCCCATGACCCCATCGTAATTAAAAAATATTGTAAGTCAAGGCATGGCCTAGCATATCCAGGAGTCTTAATAAATGGTGATCAGTATGGGGTTTTATACTGTAATTTGTTAATAGTATAACAAATTACAGGACATAATAAAAAAAACCCAGAGCAATTTACTGTAACGTACTGCATAAACTATATAATATACAGTATATGTATATGGAAGCGGGAACGTGAACGGCGAGTGGAGCACACACTGCAGCACGAAACTTAAAATATTTTTTACAATTTTGTCATATTGCAATCATCATAATATCGAAAAATCTTAAATCAAACCATCATAATGTGAGGACCAATCACATTTTAATGTGGATTTTAAACATTTAACCTTTACAGATTTAGTCCCCTTTTGCCGTTATAATCACCTCCACTCCTCTGTGAAGGCTACGATTTTGAAATGTGCCTGTGTAGATATAGCCACAAGAGCTTTAGTAGCATCAGTCTGTGATGTTTAGTGAAAAACCCTAGTGCACCATTCATGCTCCCAACCATCCCAGTGGGCTTGAAGTCAGTCAGTGCTCTGTTCAGGCTACTCATTATGTTCCACATCAGCCTCGGATCTTGCTTTGTACAACATGAAAACATGCTTTGAAAACATTTATGGGCTTTTGGATGCAGTAAATGAAAGTCGTAAAATATAAGCACACTAGCTAACATAAAGTGACCATTCTGTAGGTTATGTGCTGTTTAGTAACAGCCATGGCACTGCTGTTTGATCAGTCACAGCAAGACCTAATCAGCAGCTAGTAACTGAAATACAAGCTCTGTTTGATAAGGAAATACATGCAAGAAAATGAGCCTAAGATTTGCTAGCCATTTAACTACAAGCTGCAATCTGGCTTGGGGTCAGATATTAGAATAGATATTAATAAAGAAAAAGTGGTATATTAGTGATACAATAATGACTGGATCAGGGCTGAAATGATTCTTCGAGTAACTCGAGTAATTCGAATAAAGAGAGAGCTCTGGAGAGAGCTCTATCTAACAATCATCTCTGGAGGAGATGGAAGAAGACAGATAAAGCAGAGGTGACCTCGTCCATACAATAACAGATTCAAACTTCAAACCTACAACATGGTTACCGGTGGATGCACCAGAAATGTTGGATCTTTACAAGGAACAAAGTCGCAATTGCGAGAAAAGAAAAAGCAGAATTGTGTGAAGAAAGTCAGTTGAAATATGATAAAATGGCTATAATGTCATAGGGTTCTCCAAAAGCAGGACTGGGAACCTGTGCATTATCATTTGATCACGTTAAGAGCATATACATACACATACACATACACACACACACACACACACACACACACACACACACACACACACACACACACACACACATCCATATATGCATGCATGCGCACACCTGTAGAAAATAGGAGCTGATTGGCTGCGTGTGATCTAAACAAAAGCACGCGCGGCAGATTACCTGAGTCTCCACCGCTGACAGCGCGCGGGACACGGGGCAGGTACAGCGCGAGGACGCACGCTGCCGTCGCTCCTGTTAAAGTCCAACACTTCCCGATCGCACGCATTTCACACCCCCTGAACGAAAGCTCCTCGATTACATTTCGGTGTATGGATTTAACGGCCTGGTTGGGACATTTTTGGGGAAAATCTTATTCTCTAGACTTCAGAGTTCCTACCGGTTCCGGAGAATTCAGTTTCTTCGTCAGTGCGCATGCGCGGCTAGTCATGACGTCTACTCCTATAGCTGCACTGAGCTGCTGCCGACATGCTCGTGTTTATAGCGTCATTTCCTGTTCAAAAAACAACGTTTCACGTTACTTACCTGCAATTACATCCTGTTTCTAAACAATACAGTATGCATTGATTTATTGCTCCATCGTAGAATACAAATTCCCAACCTGCCCACATGTTTGACACTCACCATAAAAAATTAACATTCGACAAATCTGTTATTTTTCTCGACGTATACATGCAAAGAAAACTAATATATTTTCTACATTTTATGCGGAAATCCAACATTTAATGAAGTGTACACGTGTGCTTGGCTGTTTAAACACTGCACTGTGGAAGGCAGATCAAAATAAACGCCTCATATTTCTGCAGTCACACTTCAGTTACATGTTAAAGCACAAGACAACATGCACTTCATGTGTAACTTATGAACATAAACAAGATGTTTTTTCCTGTGCTATAATGTATGATCTGATATAAGCAATTTGCTGTGTTACATTACTGATCTGTCATATTCTCTGTATATTGTGTTCTTATTTAATCTGTATCGTCTCCTGTAATCAGTATTGTTTTGTATAGTCTAAGTTAAATTATTGTGTTGTTATTTATGTCTGTACTTTTGAGAGTCACCAACAGCTGGAACCAAATTATTTGTGTGTGTCAACCACACTTGGCCAATAAACCTGATTCTGATTCTGATTACTGTGTAGTAACGACTTTAATGTGCGATGTCTCTATTATAAACTTTTTGTGTATTATTGTGTTTGTGTATTGGGGGCACGTGGAATTAATAACTGTCTAATGAGCATTTTGATATTCTATTACCATTTTATGAGCACTGTGATCCATTAATATGTTATAAGCATTTTGATCGTCACTCTGTTATAATCTAATATGTGTCTAGTTTTGAGATGTCTAGTTATGTTATAAGATATGTTATTTTTGAGTTATGAGCACCTCAATGATTTATACATGTCTAATCTAAAGTGTTTAAATAAGGTTTTATTCTATTATTCTGTGTAGGTGATCATTTTAAAGGTAGTGAGGTGCAGAAAATTATTCAAAAAACTCCTCACTATGTTGTTTACATGTGGGATATTAACATATCTGAGGACTTGAATTTGAATAGATATACCAGGAGACATGCTGGAACAACCAAGTTGCACCCCCAGCCGATGTCCACTGCAATAATCTTAAAGGAGATATTGTGCTTAATAAGTTTAAAAGTTACCGAAAGGCACTATATCTTCTGTTTGGGCTCATGTACACACTGCACATAGACCAACCTGCAGGCTAGAGGAACCCATTTCACTTAGTGTAGAACGTGATGTTACAATTAGGTGAAGTAAAACTTAGACCAAAATTGCTGTCCTTGAAAAACATTCTGTTGACCAAAAAGACTGTGTAACAAATGCATCAAATTGATTTTAATAAAAAAATTCAGAATTAAAATTTTGGTGTAGTCTGAGATTCCCGCTTTGCTTTGTTTACAGAACTACTAAGTGTGTGCTGGCTTGCATTGTTAAAGACTTCCGGATTTCAGTATTTACATCTGCTATGTGCATCTTTGTTTTAATTTACTTTATGTCTCTTGATTTGTCTTTTCCTTATATATCTTTACAGCAGTTTTGATTTTACCCTTTGAAATGTTTGTGTTTAAACACGTGCTTGTGTCAGTGTGTGTTCTGCAAAGCAGCATCTTTAGTTTGCTGCTAATTGCAGAGCTGTTTTGTTTCTTGTTTCATGTTTAAATTTTCATCTATTTTTATAGGTTCAACATTCTGATGGGTTTTTATTGTGTTGTAAGATATGTGACGATAATATTATGGTATAAAGCACTATTATTACTGGGTTATCAGCCCCTTTGATAAGTTTGTTCATGTCTGACCTGTGAGCATTCTGATTTACAACTACTTAAGTGTTTTTTTGTATTTTTTAATTAATGCACTGTAAAAGCTATATTACATGTTAATAACTGGACCACAATGTTACCTGCTATTCCTCTTTTTTTTCTTTCGGCTTCTCCCATTATGGGTCACCACAGCGGATCATCTGTCTCCATACCCCCCTGTCCTCTACATCTGCCGCTTTCAACCCAACTACCTGCATGTCTTTCCTTACCATATCCATAAACCTCTGCCATGGCCCTCCTCGTTTCCTCCTTCCTGGTGGCTCCATCCTCAGCATTCTCATACCGATATACCCCATGTCCCTCCTCTGCACATGTCCAACCCATCTCAATCTCTCCTCCCTCACCTTGTCTCCAAAACGTCCTACATGCGCTGTCCCACTAATAAACTCATTTCCAATCCTCGTCCATCCTCGTCACTCCCTCAACCTCAACATCTTCAGCTCTGCTACCTCCAGCTCCACCTCCTGTCTTTTACTCAATGCCACTGTCACTAAACCATACAACATCGCAGGTCTCACCACAGTCCTATAAACTTTCCCTTTCACTCTCGCAGATACTCTTCTATCACAAAACACTCCTGCTATCACTCTTCTCCACCCATTCCACCCTGCCTGCACTCTTTTCTGCACTTTTCTAACACACTCTCCATTACTTTGCACTGTTGACCCCAGGTACCTGAACTCCTCCACCTTCTCCCCCTCCTCTACCTACAACCACACCACAATACTGCCCTCCCTTTCATACACACACATGTACTCTGTCTTACTCCCACTGACTTTCATTCTTTTTTCTCCAATAAACAGCCCCTAACAAGTGTCTCATTCAGACTATTTATATGTTGCTTAGTGTTTAAATTATGAAAAACAGGCTCATTATTTTAACACAAAGGAGAGTCACTCTTGGAATATGAAGACCTTTTCCAAAAGCCGTATCATCATGTGCCCCTGTTTTAAACTCAGATCAGCACAGGCTCAAACAAGATCATCACAAGAACTATAAAGTCATCCTCATCTTTATCCGCATGGTGCTAGAACAGAAGAATACAAACTGGACCTGATACATAAATTAACATAGATAAAGAGATACATGTTGGTCAAACTTTGAGGCCTGTTTACCTCTTTGTGGTTTGAACAGCAAGCTGCAATTAAAACCATTAAAGATTAAGATGATTGTGATCAATATTTTTGGAGCTTTTCTTTGGTGTACATGCAGCAATAAAAACAAGGCCCAGCTGGAATTGCCTTGAGCAGAAAACCTAATGGAGGCCAATTAAAATAAGAGGATTCGATTTGGCCAACACAACAGGAACCTAATGATAATGTGTTCTCTAGTTGGCGCTCCATCACGTTTGTTATGCCATTTTGAGAAGCAACATGAAACGGAGAAGAAATCATATGTCTTTCATTCTAGATATTGCACCTTCCTGGATACTGCATTTAAGGGATTGATTTAACTACACCAATGAGAAATGCAATGAAATTATGTGGAGAAACTGTCTATCTGTCTATCATCTATCTAAATAAATCCAGTAATCTTTTAGGAGAGAACGGACTATCCAACAGCTCAGTGTCATGTAAAAGCAAATTAAATGCATACAAACAGACAATTCCATTGCATTAGAGAGTAAATGCAGTTCAATTCATTGGTATATCAGTTTAAGTAAGTGGATTGTGCTCACAGATCTCATGCTCCCTTTTTCACGTGTTTCATGCTCAGTACTTCCTACTCTGTTAACAAGTTTTGTGCCTTTTCTTCATTCTAATGCTGTTGTACAATAAATCAGCAACACATGGGCGTGAACAGTATTTCTATGTGTTTCAACAGAGAGCTGAATCGTCCTTTACGCAGGTGAGTGCAGTGTGGAACAGTGGGTTCACTGTGTCGCTGTGATCTGAACCTCAGCACTGAAGGCGCACATAATTAATGGCGCATTTTCAGCAGCAAACAGTGACTAATTGCGCCAGACAGAAATAGTGAGGAATTAATGACATGCATACAGCACTCTCTACACTCCCCCACTGCTCCAATTTGCCACGAGATTAAAGACGACTGCCAAGTTTACTAAATGAAGAGCGAGGGAGGAAAGCAAAGACTGCATCTGTGTGTGTGTGTGTGCGTGTGGTGTGTCGGCAGAAGGGAGTTTTACTATCTCCCATTCACAGGCGATCATCTGCGTTATCGTGTTCCTGCTCTCATGCCGGGTGAAGGAGGTAAACAGCGCGAGCTCCATTTGGCTCGCAGCTTCTCATCACCTGTAATGCAACAACTTGCACCAGAGGACACAGGGACGCAAAGACAATAAGAGCTATGCCATTTTTGACACTTACTGTATTAGTATGAAAATATGGAAGCATAAGCTGGTACTGTAGATTTTGGGCATTGATAACACATACTTAAACAAATAAAAAAATTCTAAATGCTATCACAAATCAATTGCACTGTACGCTACTTTCGAGCTTACACTCTACCCATTTATCAAGCGGTTTGAGACTTGCCTTTGTTTAACTGTGTCTGTGGTGATATTATTTACTAAGTAAAGAAAGAAAGGTGCTTTATACTTGTCATATGTACTTTACAGCACAGTGGAATTATTTCTTAGCATATCCCAGCGATGTTAGGAACCTGGGGTCAGAGTGCAAGGCCATGTTACAGCACCCCTGGAACACAGAGGGTTTAAGAGCCTTGCTCAAGGACCCCAAGAGTGGCAGCTTGGTGATAGTAGGGCTTGAATCCTTGATCTCCCAATTAGTAATCCAAAGCCTTAGCCACGGAGCTACCACATTTCACATGCATTGCTGGTGTATTTTTGGTTTCTCTTACTCACACATGCAACATATGCAATATATTAGTACAATAATGCATATACTGTTTGATTATTTGATTATTAATTAATTATAGAGAGATCTTAGTATAAGATCTTAGTATATCTATAAATCAGTTGTGCTGTATGTAAATGATAACAATATACTTCTTGCTCTGGCAGGCGTTCACAGCAAGCATATAAAAAATATTAATAATTAATGCAGCAAAAAAGCAGAATTGTGTCAAATGAGAAGACTTTTCTTCCCACAGTGGAGAAATTTCTATGTTACAAAAGCAAAGAAAAATGTGCAAGTAAAAAGCAGAGACATAGTACAAATATATACAGTACAGTGTATAAATATAAAAGAAAACTTTCAAACAAATTGCTTTAGGTAATATTCCACAGTTTAAAATGGTAAATAAAAATAAAAAATAAAAAAATGTAATTATCAAACTGCAAGCTTTTTCTCTAGATTCCTCATACATAGAGGTGCGTAAGCAAGGAACGTGTTTTAGCAATGCATGGTGCAGTAATTTTTTTGGCATAACTCAAAAGTATTGTCAACAAAGTTAAATAAAGGTCAAACTCTTTCAAAAGACACACAACAAAGTTTAACGCCTTTGAAAAGATATGCATATATGCCGTATCCGTGTCTTCCAGCACCATCTTGTTTATCTTTAGAGACTTGGGGAGGTGCAGCTGCAAAAGGGAAAACAGAGGAAAAGCTCATCGCCTAATTCCCCAGCATAAAGTGTGTAAAGTCAAAGATATCCTTAAAATCACTAATATTTATAGAGGGACATAACTGAATATAATATAAATCTAAAACCATTATTAAGATTGATCAAACATTACAAACATTAGGTGAAGTTCTTCTTTTTCCTTTAAGAAAGCTTGCCAAGAAGTTTATCAACAGGTGTGGATCCCTCAGGACAAAATAAAAAGATTTCTAGCGGTGGTTGCCAGGTGTGATCACAATCCACACCCTAACAGCTAATAAATGATTAAGTAGTTTGGAGGATGCCAGGCAGTAGTTGGAATGTGGTTGTATTTAGAATGTTATTTATTAGTATTAAGAGAGCCTCAAACTTGTTTCTCTTAACACACATTCCTATAGTGTCTGTAGGATCTTTACGATGAAAGTATTAGGTATACGTGACATTCTTGTCTTGGCTCACACGTCTCTGTTTTTCTATGTCTTATTACCAAATAAGGGATAATTGTAGCTCAGTTTTTGTCCAGAGTATATGTTTGTGTTTCCTGCATTAAACCAAAAACTGTACGTGCCAAAACATGTGAACTGTGCATTTCTTCCCTGATCAGCTAGAAACTACAGGTCTCATAAATCTCTTCAGAGACCTCTATTAAACATCTCCAAGAATTAATTTTAGTTCAGGCAGGCTAAAATAAATGTCATTAATCGCCTACCAATCTTGCCATATAATTACATTTACATAATTAAAGTTTTAAATGATGCTACTATATGGCAATATATTATGCTTTTAAAGCAGCACTACCTCTCTCTTTTACAGTAAAACTCTGTTCTAAAAATGTTATTGAAAGAGGTCACCAGAGAATGGTGAGACTGGTTCAAACTGACAGAAAGACTGCACTAACCTCAGAAAACACACTGAAAAATTGTGATAAGCATCTCAAAACGTACGTGTAAAATCCTGAGGCAGAAAGGCTACAAAAGGAGAAAACTCGGTCGGATTCCAGTTCTTTCAGCCAAGAATTCCAACAATGTCCTGTTGCCACTGTTGCACCATTGAGCAAGATCCTTAACCATTATTTGCTCAATTCATTAAAACAAAGTGGCTCTATAAATGATCCAGATAAGTGTGTCTCATAAATTAGATAATTGGAAATGCAAAGAACAGAAATCCGAGGCTGCAGTGGACACAGGCTCACTGAAACTAGTTGAAGCCTGGAAAAGCATAGCCTGGTCGGATAAATAAAAAAAATTTGATGCACAAATAATTTGGCATTAACAGCATGAATCAATGGACCCAAACTACCTAGTGTCAACAGACTGGGTGATGGAAGTGGCATAATAATGTGGGGAATGTTTTCATGGCATTCTTCAGGCCTGTTAATAGCAGTCAGTCATTAATAGTAATCATCGCCTTAATATCCCACCTTGTCTTATTACTGTATCTGACCCTGTGCATACCTTCATCTTCTAATAGCTACATCCTTCATGATCATGCACCATGCCATGAAGCAAAAACCCATCTCAGCTGGTTTCATGACATGACATTCAGTTCAGTGTTCTTAAGTAGCTTTCCCAAAGAGTGGATCTGAATCCAATAAAACACCTTTGGGATCTGCTAGACCAGAGATGAAAGTAGAACTAAAGAATCTGCAGTAATTTAATAATGAAATCATGTCAACACGGACCAACCTAGTCCAACATACTATTTTATATTTTATTATTTAATATAGCGTATGTATTAATGATATTTTACAATATGCTATTTAATATGATATCATGTAACGTGTGTGCACTGACACTATTTTTGTGATCAGAGAAGAGCATCAATGAGACTTTGGCACCCATGCCCATTTGCTGATTCATAAGTTGTCCATTCTTGGACCATTTTTGTAGATATTAACAATCGAACAACCAGTCCACCCAAGAACTGACATATTTGAGATGCTCGACACGGTTTCTTCCTCATTTATCTAGGAAGTTTTTCCTTGCCCCAGTAGCCCCAGGCTGCTCATCGGGGATAAACACACACAATTTATTTTAATTCTTATGTTCTGTTAAGCTGCTTTGAGACAATATCTATTATGAAAAGCACTATGGAAATAAACTTGAACTTAAACACTCAAAATTGAGCTCAGGTGCATCCTGTTTTCACTGATCATCCTTGAGATGTTTCGACAACTTGAATGGAGTCCACCTGTGGTAAATTCAGTTGATTGCTCATGATTTAGAAAGACACTCACCGGTCTATTGAAGGTCATACAGCATAAACTAAGCCATAAAGTCCAAGGAATTGTCTGTGGATCTCAAAGACAGGATTGCATTAAGACACAGATCTGGGAAATGTACAGAAGAATTTCTGTAGCATTGAAGGTCCCAATGTGCACAGTGGCCTCCATTATCATTATTAAATGGAAGAAGTTTAGAACCACCAGGACTCTTCCTAGAGCGTGCTGCCCGGCCAAACTGAGCGATCGGGGAGAAGGGCCTTAGTCAGGGAGGTGACCAAGAACCTGATGATCACTCTGAAAGAGCTCCAGCATTTCTCTGTGGAGAGAGAAAAACCTTCCAGAAGAACAACCATTTCTGCAGCACTCAACCAATCAAGCCTATAGGTTTGGCTTCTAGTATAGGCCTCCAGGTGGTGGCAGCATCATGGTGTGGGGATGTTTTTCAGCTTCAGGAACTGAGAGACTTGTTAGGATTAAGGGAAAGATGAATGCAGCAAAGTACAGAGACATCCTTAATGAAAACCTGCTCCAGAGCAGTCTGGACCTCAGACTGGGGCGACGGTTTATCTTCCAGCAGGACTATGACCCTAAACACACAGTCAAGATAACAAAGGCGTGGCTATGGGACGACTGTGAGTGTCCTTGAGTTTCCCAGTCAGAGATCATACTTGAAGCCGATTGTACATCCCTGGAGAGATCTGAAAATGGCTGTGCACCGACACTCCCCATCCAACCAGATGGAGCTCGAGAGGTTCTGCAATGAAGAATGAAAGAAACTGCCCAAAAATGTGTGCCAAGCTTGTAGCATCATCCTCAAAAAGACTTGAGGCTGTAATTGGTGCCAAATGTGCTTCAACAAAGTATTGAGCAAAGGCTGCGAAAACATATGTACGTGGGGTTTTTTTTCCATTTTTTTAAAAATATAAATTTGCAAAGATTTCAAACACACTTCTTCCATGTCATTATGGGGTATAGTTTGTAGAATTTTAAGGAAAATTATGAATTGAATACATTTTGGGATCACACTGTAACATAACATAAATTGTGGAAAAAAGTGAAGCTCTGAATACTCTCTTAGATGCACTGTACCAATTAATGTAGGCCAAATTAGAGGGTGAGTTGTCCATTCAAATCATTTGTTTTACATCCATTGCCTTTATAATCGATTCCTGATCAGTGCTCTCTACCCAGGAAAAAAAAACTAAGTTAACTTTTACACACAGACTGGATCAAACCAGGAGCTATGTGACTGACTTTACTGATGCATAAGCAAAGATACAGGAACAGACTGAAAAAATTGCCGTATTAGATTCGACGTCACAACTTGGCATATCAGTCAGGTTTGCTGATGCAAGCTTGCAGATCATTTTCCCATACGTGTTGATCCCTCCGATGTACTTGGTTCGTGAGCTGGCAGGCATCATGTGGTGTCAGCCAGGAGGGATTGGATACAAGACATTGTCTTCACTTGTGCCTTTCTAGCTTTGTGTGTGTGAACACGTGAGAGAGAGAAAGAGTCTGAGTGCTATAGAGCTCTTCATATTAAGTCTAAATTAGTAGGTATATTTGGTTTGGAAACAACAATGCAATCCTGTTTGATCGGCTGATATAACGTCAACATATCTACAATATAAACTAATGATGCGCATTTAAATACAGCAAAAGATGCACTTTTTTTGTTGTTACTGTTGGCATATTATACTTACGTTCATACATTGTCATTCCTTTATCACAATAGAAATTCAATTTCCAGAGCAAAGTTAAGTGAATTTATGCCGTTTCTCCCTCAGAAATGCAAACAGTGTTCATTTTAATCAAAAGTTGTTGGTGAAAGCAAGTCAAGTCCAGATTCCCAGAAGAAGCCAGAGGTCACATTTAGAGCATCCACTGTCATTCAAATAAACAGTATGCCTTTATTTGTAGGGAGCAACTATGTGAAAAGGACAAATAGGGTAATGACTATATAATGGATAACACACCTCCATTAATGGTCAGTTTTGGCTTAATGTGGACCAGGTCTAAATAAAACCATTTTTGTGTGCTTTTAAATACATGCCTCATGAAACCATTTAAAACAGATAGTTCCATAGCCTGAGCCTGGGAGAGGGAAGCTGTAAGAACACAGTCTAGGAGGGTTGTTTAAAGCCTGTTTCCCAGTAAAAAATAACAGCATTTTTCTGAAAATAAATAGCAGAGAAGATTACTTCTTTAAAATAGCATTTTATCCATTGTTTACTCCATTTGTTTAAATTTTCCTGTGACCCACTCAGAGACATTTCTCTCCAGAAAGTTTTTAAAGCTGTGTTACAGATTGCCTGGGCAGCAGCGCCATACTGTGGTCATAAATGGTAATAAACAAGAGAAACCTGAGGAATACTGCAGATGTAAAGTAATTAAAACTCTCTGCTCGCTTAAATTGTGGCCAGATGATTTGTTATTGCCACCAAAACAATGCGTAACAGTACTGGAATCGGGTTAACAAGATAAATGATCTCTTCTGTTAGTAAACTGGTAGTAAAATGCATCTGTAAGTAAAAATAAAACATCAAAAAACAGGAAAGTTTTGAATTAAATCTTTTATAATGTTTTTTTTAATGCAATAACCCCATTTCTGATTAAAATATCTCATTTAAACCACTGTTTAAAAAAAAAAAAAATCCCCCAATTGCCAGAACTAAAATCTTTCTATGTACAAAGGTTAAGAAAATAGAAGACCAGTTTCTTTAATTTTAAAACAACATTATAAACATGATCACATCCTATTAGTATGTGAATGTTCACTGGTGAGAAACCTGGAATCGAAAAGAAGTGGGAAACCGGCTGATCACTGGCCGGCAGCCTGTTCGTTTCACAGCTGATACATTTCCAAAATCACCAAGTTTATAGGTTTTGGTTTAAAGCAACTTTTACAGTATGGATGTGACTTGCAGGGATGTAAATATTCCCAACCAACTCGACCTGCATACTGTTCCTTCACCTAACAACAAAAATAATTCACGAGTTACAGTACAATAAAATTCCTGGACTGGAAAGACATCAGAGGAAACTCTTACAGGTCAGAGACATTAACTGTCTAGAAATGAGACGCCCCTTCGATCGATTTTGAGAATTTGCTCATGATCAAGAAATGCCTGGGAGTGACCCATTTTTTGCCCAGGGTCCATCAAGGGTTTATTTTAATAGTCCAGGTTTAGCAGCCATTTTATTTTCTTTGGAAAACTAAATTTTGGTACAAAACAAATGTTTGTCAATCATTAAATTCTGTCAATTGTAATACTGTATTAGACTGTTGATTAATGGAAAAATAATCCCCCAAAAAACTGAAATCTGAATTATTATTATAACTTGGTGGCTACTACACTCACCAGCAGCTTCTTTCATTATAAAGTTAAAAAAAATCAGTGTATCAAGGAAATGTTCAAAAGGGCATCTGAAAGTGTTCTCACAGGGCTGCTGGGATACAATACCTGTGGGCCAACACATTCAACAGCTTATAATAAAAAAACAAGTCTGCTTCATATTCAAGGCCAGTAGTCCTGCCACCTCCAAGGTAACTCTGATATTACAGTGATGGAGATTAAAGTTTCCAGTAGAAGTAGAATTTGAGTATATGAGCATATCTTCATGGTTTGTGGTGTTCAACAGTTCTTTGCTGTGTTCTGTTTTTTTTCCTTTTACAGCTCGTATCCCTGCTCCATCTAAATCAAACCAATCCTCATGCATCAGCACCAGCATCCTCAGCTTCCTCACTCAGTCTACAGGGCCCTGGAAGATGAGCTTAGCACATCCCTGTGTTAAACTGAGCTGCGTGGCACAGAATGGGCACGCAGCGTGGAAAGCATGGGTACCATGCGGTAAGGGAATTTCAGACCAGTAGCGGGCCGACTTCTCTGAGCAGACATGACCACAAGGCACGAAGGCATGCGTAGGTGCTTCCGAGTCCACATAGAAGGCTGGTTCACAGCCAAGCCACAGAGGCACGTAGGGCCCCACAGTCCTGCACATGGGGCACTCGCGTTTGCCATTAGGTTCACGCTCGGAGCTGTGGCCCCACTCATGGTAGCCATGCACGTGCCCACATGCCAGGTAAACCCAGGGCTGCTTGTCCTGCTGCTGGGCGATACTGGGCAGTGCCCGGCTGGAGCGATGCATACTGGGAAAAGCCAAGGTGTTCAGCCCCACTGGACACTGGGGCCGTGCAGCATTTAACTCCTGACGAAGTGCCTCCAGGTGTTTCTGTGTGGGTGCGTGAAAGAGCCCTTCAGCTGTGCGCCACAGTAGTGTGGCACCACACAGGTCCACCAGAGAACCGTCCTGCAGCACATTACTCTCACTATCCACCTGAACAGGAAAAAAAAAAATGTTAAGATATTGATATACATGAAACATTATGCACAACTTCACCACATTACAAGCATTAGAAGAACATGTGTCTTTTCCCTTATATGTTGATTTTATATTGTTAACGATTTCTGTGGTTAAGTGGTATCTAAAGATAAATATCATCATTTATATATTTAATGAAAAGAGACCGAATGGGAAAACAAATATCCACTGTACAGTTGCAAACGGAATATGAAGGGCCAATAAAGCCACTAATTCTGTTGTGTTTCAGTTAAATAAGCCAAAGGGCTCAAATATTAAAAAAGCCTATTATTGACAAAATACAGTGGTACCCCGCTTATCAACCGGCTCGGACATCGACCTTTTCGCTTAGCAAACAGTTTTTAGACCGAAATTTGCGCCCAATTGCCCGCTTACCGACCTTTTTTTACCCCGACCCACGTGGAGCGAGGGAAAGGATCTTCCCAGAGGTCGGGAACGGATTAATTGGTTTTCCATTATTTCTTATGGGATAATTACATTCGCTCTTCGACCTTTTCGCATTTCGACCGGTTTTAAGGAACAGATTAAAATCGATAAGCAGGGTTCCACTGTATTGTAGAATTAAAACAGTTAGAACGCTGTATGAAACTAGCATCTGCAAACTGTATAAAAAAAACACTTCACCTGCAGAGGGCGGTAGAGAGCCTAAAAAGCCCTTTTTCTGGACTTCTCTAGTTGTAATCCAACTATTTAAAGGTTGACATTTAAATATAAACCAAATCGGTTTATGATGGTGGGTCCAACATCTGGAGCTTTATGGAAAATAAAGCTCCAGCTCTTGGAGCCACCTTCATAAACCAATTTAGTTTGATTTGCAAAAGTCTTTTTATGTTCAAACTGTCAATTATTTTAATTTAGTGACTGGATCAAATGCAGAGGTCCAGCACATCAGCCACAATGAACACTGCACTTATTAAATAAAAAAAATATCACTGAAATACTTAATTTAATCAGAAGTCTCTGAGCAGACATCATGTCATGAGCAAAATTCAATGCAGTATGATTCAGGGGACTCACTCTGTGCTGTACAGCCAAACCCAATACTGGAATGTTTTTTTTTTAATGTTTGTAACCCAAAAGTGAATTCAGCAGGAAATTATTTTTCTGTTGATAAGATCCAAAATCATACATTTTATCAAATTTCCTTTGGCTTTTACCAAAACAGTGTAACCTAATAATAATCACAAGGGTTTGGGTAAAAAAGTTCTCTCTCTTACTCTCTGTAAAAATAAATAAATAAATAAATAAATAAATAAATAAAATCTGAACTACAATTTATTCAAGAAGCACTTCTTAATCATATCAAAATGAGGCAAGAGAAAAACATTTACCACCTCACTTTAGGTTTTTTTTTTAATTTTTTAATTTACTGAAGCTCATATATGCCTTGAGGAGTCACATATATCTTTTTTTTTTTTTCTCTGTACATCTGGCCAAAAAAATGGCAAAATATTAGAGATTTGATTAGATCTCTATACGCTAAAGACAAATCAAAAACAACATTGTAGTTGACCAAGACTTCTGTGATGTAACGTATGGAACATTTCACAGCACTAACCAATTTGCCTCGTGTCTGGGCAGAGCGAGTCTCTCTGAGTGTATATACATCTCCGCACACGGATATCTCTCGCCACACACCAGGCTTGGACTCTTCTGTGAAGCCACCACGCGGATGCATCACCAACACACCATTGGTCGTCAGTCCGTCCATCTGGCCATCTGGATTCTTCCATTTGGCTGCTTTCTCCTGTGGATACACGAACATGGTAAACAAACAGACACGCGACACAACGACATCCGTGATTCCCGTGACCGATTCTGTTTATATCTATATTTAACGGGTTATTCTGGAAGGTTCCACTGGATCAGCAGAAGAAGACACTTCGCAAGCCAGGACATTTATGTATATATAGATAGACGCTTTCTCAAATACCAGTGATAAAAGTAGCCAGGAGGCTCTCTTGTGGACAATGTAAGTGTATGGTCATGTGGAAGTGCACTCTTACCCCTAGGAAGATGTTCTTGGAAGAGTCGAAGCCTGCAGCGTAGATACGTGCAGTGTATGGAGGGTTGCGTTCGCACACCACCCGGCAGGCGAAGCGCGAGATGGTGCTCTGCGTGATGGGAGAGTCCTCGCCGTCTGTGCCCCCAGATACTGTGTCGGTCACCACAAAGTCAATGGGGCTCTCTGTTGAGCGCCCAATCTAAATTCACAGCAGAAAAAATGCTAAGTGTGTTAAAATGTGGTGACTGCTGCAAAAACACACACATTTCAAAAGAAGGCTGTGATTCCGTTTCAATCAGCGAGAACAGTCAAACCAAATATAAAACTTTTTATTATTATAGAATCTTTTCTTTTGTACTTTCGAAACAAATGAGAGCCATAAAAAAAAGTCTATTCAAATGCACTGTGGGGAAACGATATGAGGACACGTGTGTGTCACTGTCTGCACTTCTTCTCTTTCTTCTCTAAAAACATGTTTTGAACACAACTTGTGCTGCATTTTGTATACAGACACAGTGACAATCTTACCAGAATTTAAAGAATGGACCAAAGATACTAAGAATTATAGTATATCATTTTGGGATGAAACATCACCAAAAATTTCAGTAAATGTGTAAGAAAAAAATAAATAAAATAAAACACTTAAATTAAAAAAGTCTCCAACTTCAGTTCCTGTTTATGAGCACTCTTTCTCCTCATTTTGTGGGTTCCGGTTGGTTCCCATTTAAACTTTCCATTTCTGGTCATTTGTCTTTGGTCTGTTTTGTTTGTACATGGTTAGACTCCCACACACAGACACACAGACACACACACACACGCACAAACATACACACTTCCCCATCGCCTGAGGACGTTCGTAAAACAATAAATGGTTTGTCAAAACAGAGCTACAGTGGCTGTGTTCTATCAGGGATTTATATCCTTTGTGATATGAGCTTCAGTGGGCCTGACTGAAAGAAAGAATTCATGTTCTGATTGTTTACTGTAACAAAGTTATTATACAGAAACGGGTAATCTTTTTTTTTCTTTTTTTTAATGTTAACAGGAAATATCCACTTCTCTTTCAGACATTTCACAGTCTAAAAATTTCACAGTTGGTTTTTTTAAACAACAGTTTGAAAAGCTGTTGTTTATTAATAAAATAAAAACTGCGATCACTAGAAAATTGCTGTGGCACAATAGAAATAGAACAGTGAGCATGATCATTTATACTAAATGAAAATGTATACAAAATGATCACTAGGGTTACTCTTTCACACCAGGTCACATTCCACAAACCTACAAAAATCATCTTATTGAACATTAAAAAAATATATATGTATAAACGCTCTAAATATAGTTAGTTAGCTCTTATATAGTTGCATCATCGCTGTGTGTGCTTTACTGTACCTGGAACATGTCCGTGTCTTTGTCATGGCTGTACTCTACAACCACAGTCTGGTTTCTGGACAGAGTGTAGGAGATACTGTGCTGGCCCTTACAGTTTACAGCCTACAAAATAAGAGCAACAATGTTAGTCTCCAACTGCAGTCGCAACCATACAGGGTGAACAAGAGTTGAGATATCGATCAAGAAAGCCTAGAATGACAGATGTGAAAGAGTATTGTTTTAGGCCTTCTGTACAGCCGACACAAAGCCGTTCATTTCTCCTGGACTCCCTGGTATTATTTTGACCATGATCGTCCATTCCATTTGCCAGGAACATAAAATAAGGTCACTTGATTATGTAAAAGTATTTAACACTTTCATAACATTCAGGAGCCCTCTGTGACTGTTCCAAGCAGCCACTATGGAACACTATGTAAAAGTGCACTGATTTGTAGATAAAGAATGCACATAGCATTTTTACACAGTCATCAGAAGGGTTTTTTTTTGTTTGTTTGTTTGTTTTTTTACAAACACTATCAGTAATTTCCAAGTTATACATTTAATTAAAATGAGGGGCAAATACTCAGCAAAGAGACATGTAACCTACAGCACAGTGTACAAAATGCTTTCTGACTAACATCAACCAGGGCAAGGACAAATGAGCTCATTAAATGTAGCCATACCAGAGTGCATTTTCCACAGAACAGAAAGGGATTTTTATCACAGTGTAGCCACCTTTCCCTCCTCACCCTCGTTCTCTCAATAATCTGCGATTTCCAAATCTCCACATCACAAGGGGAGTGGAATCGAGGTCATGTGCACTACACCAGAGGAAAGAACAGTTAGAGAGAGAAAAAAACAGGTTGGTAGGAGTCTGGCCACAGCAGCGTGTATAGTAAATATGGAGTCATATGTAGTACACTTCGAGGCATTTTATGCCTGTATGCTCACATACTCCACTCTTGAAAGCAGGGACGACTTTGAGACCGATAACATTTTGGTATCTAGCAAAACAACTGGTGATGGTCTACTGATGGCCACGGGTAGTGGAATGATTGCATTCCTCGTGTAATCACCTCTCCAGAGTCAAACAAAATACAAGAACAGCATTGTAACAACTTTTGGTACAATGCTGACTGTCTATCCAATAGAGCAAGCTGTTACACAATACATAGTGAGCGTCTTAGCCATAATCCCACTCCTGCCCACTCCCACCAGTCCTGACCAGAATATCTGACTAATTTCTCCTGCTCCCACAGTAAATCTGACTAACTCCTCTACTACACTAACAATGGGGAATATCTGATCAGCCAGATTTATGAGAACAGATTAGGTAGGTTTAAATAAAAGCATTAATAGTATAGAGTACTATTGTGTGAGGCCTCACAAGGATGTTACTGACAGGAACTTTAACATCAGTGTTACTGTAGGAGGCCTGCAAAATGGAATACTGCAGCAGTAACCTGGCTGTTGCATGATCAAGAAAACTGTTAAAATGTTACTTAATTCAATAACATGGAACTAAAAGTATTTGAATTAAGTAACTTTCCTCAGGTTTTCTACTGTAAATACTTTTCTGACTAACTTCTCAGAATTTCTGACCAATCCCTCCTGCTCCAACAGTAATTCATTCACATTGATACAACCGAGCAGTTGAGGGTTAAAGGTCGCATCCGAAGGCCGAACAGTGGCAGCTTAGTGGTGCTGGAATATAAACTTGCACACTAATCAGAAGTAGAGCGCCTTAACCTACTGAGCTACCACATCCCCTTAATACTGACCAATCCTGCTCAGTCTCGCAGAAACTCCTTCAATCCTACAGCTGTTATTTCCGTTTAAACCAACAAACAACCTTAGCTTGTGCTATTTGCCCAAAAGTATAAGCACTGTTATGTTTTGTAGTGCTACACAAAACTGCTGCTTTACTGCAGAACTCAGACTTCTAACTGAAAATATCAACAACTTAATGTGTTCAAGAGCAGCAAAACAAATCTGCACAGTAAAAAAAACCCCAAAATGCTCATCAGTACGACACTGAAAAATAATCAGCAATGCAAATCGATGCACTGAAATTAATAGCTGTTGCATTTGTAAAACGTTCAGCAGAGATGCAGTGCGTCTTAACCACGTGAAGGTTACCGGAAGATGCTGAACAGGCTCGGTGAAAAACTAATTAGCAGTTATCATATATCCTCTATCCGATATACAATTCTATACACTGTGAACCACAAGCCAAATGAGGAGGATGTGCTGGTAACAGCACGATAGCTGGCCATGAATAGAATGAAGAAATAAATCAAATAAAATAAGAAATGCTGCTGCATAAAAGACAATTTTACAGGTTAGATGAAAATCAACATCTCCTCAAATATATCTCTACTCGTATATGCCCACTTCTAGTCTGCCCGATATGAAAGGTGGCAGCCCTTCATTTTCAAAGCAAATCTTGGTAGCTCTGTGGTATTTATACAGGGTTCCTTAGGGTTGGTTTCTGTAAAGGTTTTTATTCACCACTGCAATTTAAAGCCAAAAGAATAGACGTAGTACAATATAAATCAGGATGTTTGTTTTGGGATTTTTCCAGGAGCAGGACGGTGTTGCCGAGGGTAGCTTTAGCTACACAGTTTACAGAATCCCTGAGTCGGTGCTGAGCTTGGGTTACTGTGTGTGTGTGTGGAGTTTCACATGTTCTGCTACGGTCAGTTTCTCCGGTTTCGTTCCACTTCCCATAATTAAAAGTAGGGTGACTGGCTAAAATGCCTTTAGGGGTAAATGAGAACATGAAAGTGCATGCATAGTGCCCCATCCACGGGTGTATTCTAAACTCCACAACCAATGTTTCCAGTGTTCCCTTAATATGCACCGCAGCAATGACCAGGATCAAGCAAATACTGAAGGTGATTGAATCATTAGGACATGTCTTGTTTATTCCCGTAGCGATTTTTTTTTTTTTTAGAACAAACTTCCAGAAAGTCAGCCTGTTTGGGATATGATTATCACCACCTACAACAAACCAGCAACACATAACCCAGCATTGTATGATGGATGCCAAAATATTCTTGTGAACGCAGCCTAGCATGCAGGTTCAGTCATGAAAACTGGCAGGGATGTGGCGGTTCTCTTTCACTTCGAGCTTCACAGGGGGTCCACCATCCACCATCCCCATCCCTAATGTACACTAGGGAGTACACAAAAGAGCAGGGACAATAAGTCCTGGGCTCCATGGGCACTGAGCTTTACTGTATCTCTGAACAATTATGCGTTGTGAGGAAAGTGTAAGGAGACGCTGTTTTGGGTCACAGAAAGCTGTAGTTTTACAGCTGCCCCAACAGCCATCAATTACTGCAGAGCTCACAATGCAACTCTGACAAAGAAAACACAACTGAAAGACCTCCAAAGAAACACACATTGTTCTATGAAGAGCTTTAGTGGCAGTTTGTTGCCTTCTGGCTGAATGCAAGCCCAGTTCTGAGCAACTTTTAACAGTTTAAAGAATGGCTATTCTTTGTAACACTTTACCATTAGAATAATACAGCTGAAGAGGGTGCCAGGGCTATAGAGATGTTATTTTTTGTTTCACAATGTCAAATAGGAGAAGGCTATTGAGTGGAAAGAGGCAAGATTAAAAAAAAAGACCCTTACAGCCTTACGGTTCACAATGCATGTACAGATATTGGGACCAAACTTTACTGAGCACTAAAGATTTCATAATGGCTAAAAAATGAACAAATAGAAGTAATGTGCTAAAAAATTTTAAAAATGTGAATTCAAATATTCTGCCTGCTAAATCTATAGTTTACGGGGGAAAAAAAAAACAACCCTTAATTTGTCTTAAATACTGTATACACTTTACAGTGAAATTCTTTTCCCAGCTTTAAAGATGTTGGGTTTAGTTTTGCATCTCGGTTTAAGAATAAAAAAACAAAGGCATTATAAAGCCTAATAATTGTGCGGCAGAACACTAAGGAGACAGCCGAGATAGTTAAACATGCTGTAAGTAGCTCAAAGCATCATAAGGAGGGTGCACAAGGAAATATAATTCTAATGGGGAACCGGACAACACATGCCAGCTGCGGGAAGCTTAAAGTGTCACCTTGTGCATCCACACACGCTTTGCATATTCAAACATTATTCTAATAACTTGCAGGAATATGCGATTAGCAATTTTGCCTAAAATGCCAGACCTCAGTGCAAAGACGACATCGCTAAAATGATGCATTCAAGATTAAGGTGAAAGGTTCAAAAGGTCCACCAATGCCTACGTGTGAAAATTAAGTAGCAGAATTCCATGGCTATTCTAAGCCCATAACCCCACATGACAAGAGAGGGTTCTGGTCTTTTGGACATGTGCCACACAAAAAAACAATCAAGCACTTCCAGGAGAACTTCAGACTCCAGGGAACCGGTGTAGCTTTTCCCAAAAGTGCTCTTTGAAAAACAAAACAAAAGAAAAACAAACAAACAAACAAACAAACCAGTGCATTTAAAAAATAATTCGGCACAATTTCAGTTGTCAGAAGTTATTCCCTCTGGCCTTTTAAATGGGTTTTCATTCACTACATGAAGACATGTATTGGTCACAATGGTCACCTTGTAATCGAAAGGTTATATTTAATGCAAATATAAGGTAACCAGATGCTTACAAAGAGATATCTGAACCAAACCAAACACAGTAAAAAAAACAACAACAACAACAAAAAGAGTCACCATGGCCTGGATGAGAACAGTGGCTGGTGACCATGTCTGACATCATTACCCAACACTGCCTTATTAGCATATTGATGCTATTTAAAGCCTCTTCACCGAGGCATCCAGCCAAAAGCCACAAAAGCAGGTTTTTACAGCATTCCATTCTGGCACACCCACAGCTACATGAGAAGAATGAAAAACTCCAAACCTCTACTTCTGGCAGCCAGTACAGTCTAGTTTCAAATCCTATTGGTTAAAATAAACAGATTGAGAGATCACTGCTGGGAATTTCACAGCAATAAGGTCTACATGAAACAGCTGTCCGAATCCTATTTTGCTCCTTTGAACAGGTTAATAGTAGTTTAAAAGATAACCATGTTATGTAGCATTGTGCAGTGCTGATATTCTGGCTAGTCTATTATTATAAAAAAAAAAAAAAAAGGAATCCTGCAATCACACACAAGCCCAAGTTTTGTGATCAATCAATCAATCGCTTAGTCTGTCTAATTATCTATATAGTGCTTCTGAAAACTACAATTCCAAACCATGTCACATCAACAAGAGTGCTACATTCAGTTAGGAGGACACAAGTGACAGTCACCAGTGTCCCCGATTGATAGCAGTGATGTGGAAAACGAAGGATTGTATCAACAAACAAATGCAAAACAAAACAAAAAAAAATTGACTGAAATATGCATACAAAATGCAGAGATTAAATGTTTCACACTCACAATGTGAAGATAACGACCAAAAAAGTTACTGTGTATTATTCATTTCTGGCTTATTTTCTTCATTAGAAAGAGGTGCAGCCGGGAAAGAAAAAAAAAACAAAAAAACGCTTGACCACAAATATCTGCTCCAAATCAGTTCATTGTCAAAGTACATTTTTCCCACCACCTCCATACAACTGTTATAAACATGCTTACGCTCACTCAAGAAAGCATATTTACAACAGATGCACCAATGATTAAGTTTTTTGACCAGAGAAACCTTAGTCAGTCAGCCTACTCATTCTGTACCAAGAAGTAAAACCAAAACAAGAAGGTATATTCCATATTGCAAGGTACCTTGCTGGCCTGCGGGTTGTTGAGGATGTGTACGGTGCTCGGTTTAACGCCGTTGGCCTTGACTCTTTTGTAGAGGGCGAAACGGCTCCTCCTCCTTCCGCGGTCTCCGTTCGGGAGGGATCCATTGTACCTGTGTAAGAATGAGAGAGATCTCAGATTTTGGCTTCATAAGATGTAATAAGATGTGTCTGGTCAAATTAGGTCATTTAAAGCGAGATTGAAGCCGAATGCACTGTATATAAAGTTACTTTGCTACTACAAGTGTTACATTTTTGTGATAACAGCTGCTTTGTTGACCTGAAATAAACACAAAAGAAAAAAGACCTAAAAACTGCCTCCTGATCGTGTAATCTCTTTCTGCCTCTGCTATCCAGGACACAGATCTTTTTTTTTTTTTTTTTTTTTAAATACACACCATATTCTAATAATTGTAATAGTTAGGGGGTATAATTAAAGATGATAATATTCACACTAAAATGGAATAACTACGCTGCACTAAATATTGTATCAGTAAATAGCAATGGTATTTACAGATGAAAAACAGTGGGAAGGTGGTGATAATGTAAGACAAAAAAAAATATATTTAACACAATGCAAGTCATTAAACTTTTGTTGGTCAACACTGCCCTTTGTAAATCTTCAAGAGCACGCGGGCGTGAGAAACCTTTTAAAGCTCTAAGCGGGAGAACCGAATGTCTGAATCTCCCTAAGAGGCTAAATGGGACTTCGGGCAGATTCAAAAACATTCCTGCTCACATCTCTAGATCATTAAAGTGACAAAGTAAATATAAATGAAATAGCCCACTTTGCCTGCACAAGTCCAGCTGACTGTAAAACTGGGATTGTCTAAACTGGAATATTTTTAAACTAGCAGAGTCGCATGCTTTCTTTGGGATCAGCTCGCATTCCTTTCCCATCAAGGTTGCTGATTTTTCCACCATCCAACTAGTCAGCATCTCCCCAAAGTGGCAACCATTAGATAGAAATACTAAACTAGTCTATGCAACGGCAAAGTCTAATGACTTGGAGACAATCTGAAAATACCTGACGCGCCTGTAAACTAGCAGCAAGTCAGGGTATTACATTAATCAGGTCCTTACTGTGAAACAGTCATACTGTAGTTTTGTATGATTGAAAAAGAGTAAACTAGCAGTCAGCATATGTGGAAAACAGAGTTGAGAACAGCCTCTTTTGCTCTGCCCACGTAATACAGAGCATAAGATATGATTTCCACTGGCCACAACCTTCAGAATCTTGTGTAGGTTTCCAGCAGAGCAACACATTTCAGAACACTACGCTTTTTGGAAAACGATATAGCGACTGAACAAAGTCAGGAAACCACAGTTTATTTAGTTATTAAACCATTTTCCCCCAAAACACTTTGCAGTGAGTTAACACGATCATTTCGCATATCAATCAATTCCCCACGTCATGCGGGTTAAGCACGTTACTGGTGATTTCGAATAGAAAATAGAATCAGGAGTAAGAACAGTTTGATCACGTTACCAATTAAAAAAATAACCCTGATAATCATAAACAGTAAAAAAAATAAACACCTTCAAATCAACATGGCAGACAACAGAAGCAATAAAGTGGCACTTCTTAAATGTAAGCCAGTGCACTGTATATGCACCAGTATTTGCTTTAGATGAATCAACATGCAGGTATATTTGCTTAATAAATATACATCACTGACTAGTCAGTGTTCTAAAGAGGAAGATATAAAACACTCATCACAATTATCTGGCAAGGCTTTTATATTCATAAAACAAACATGGAAGCAGCTTTGGCCTTCCATAACCACCCACCTGTTTGTAGCTCAAACACAAAAGATTTACATAGATTATGATGACTTCCCCTTTCAGAGTTGAGGCAAATGCATCGTAAGAGGTAGAAGTATAAAACAAACAAAAAACTATAGTGTACCAACATACAGCTAGCTAAGGGCAAGAATAAAACCTAAAAGGAAATAAAAGCATATATAACTGCCGTCTTCAAATGGACAAAAGCAGATAAAAATTTTACTTGATGAGGTGTGTGTTGTGTTAAGACTTTAGGCTGCACTTCCTTCTGCTTGAAATGTGAGTTTTTCCACGTCGCTGCATGTTACTGATTTTGAGAAGTCTGTCTGTACGCTACATTGGCTGATGGGTGTCGTGTAGCAGACTGATAAACACATTTTGTTTACATTTTTGCTACTGTTCACTTTATCTCATTACGACAGGTTTACTGGCGGAGCTATTTTGTGTTTTGTGTATTTGTCTTGCATTGTCTTTGCACTGTCTTGCACCAGGTTGAACACATGCACTTTATGTGGCGAAGACACTTACTAGTCCTTAGCCCTGTGTTTTCTGTTTCTGTGATTGTTGTTTTATGTAGCATCAGGGTTCTGGAGGAACGTTGTTTCATTTCACTGTGTACTACAAACTGTGTTGAAATGACAATAAAAGCTTGTACTGCACCACTTATATGGGCACGGCTCTAAAAATAAATATAAAAACACAAAAATATGTTGCTAAAGTCAAAGTAATGATATAAAAAATATAAAAAGATAGACAAGAAAACTGCCTGATCAAGGATTTGTACATGCATAAATAACCATATACAAGCGATGTCATGAGCCAGGCTGGGGAGATCACAACAAACATACAAACACATACATATTTACACACATCTCAGCATATGTTACTCAATCTGATAGACTTCTCCAGTTGAAGTTCTTTCAACAACCCCAATATTAAGCGCATTTTGAAACGAAAAATACGCCAATGAAGACCCAAAACTGTTGAGCAGTTAGACTCCTATATCAGGCAAGAATGGGACAACATTCCTCTCCCAAAACTCCAGCAACTGGTCTCCTCTGTTCCCACACATACAGACTGCTGTTAAAAAAAGAGGGGATGCAGCAACACAGTAGTAAAAATGGGCCTGTCCCAACTTTTTGGAGACATGCTGCTGCCCACAATTTCATAATTACCTTTTTGTTTTCTTAAAATGATAAATTTTCTTACTCTAAACATTTTCTATGTTTTCAACTGTATTTGAACTGGGGCTGAAGATATACAGTAAGAGAGCTTGCTCAGGTCTATGTAGCTGATGGTAACCCTTTCACTTCTGACCCTCTGTGGGAATGATCAGCCACACCTGTCCTGCAGTCAGGGGTCATTCCCACAGGGCCAGTGTCACTTGTCACCACAAATCACAAGGCAACAAATCTCTCTGGTTGTTTAAATAATCCAGAGAGATTACTGTATCTGAACCCGGTAGGAATTTCTGTCTGACATAAAGCAGTCTAAACACAACCGGAAAGAAATGTACACTTTTCCTGCACATGAACTATCTTAGTGTAATGAATCGGCACCTTAGATGTGTTAGAAGATGAGCTGAAAATGAAGTAAACAATCTTGCTTAAAACTGTGTTCTGTGAAACCTTTGGTTCAAAATGCAAAAAGACGTAGTACGTGAGTCACCGCTTCACACTGGTGGAACTCAATCGAGCCTTCTCAAGTGGCAGCGATTAGAACCATTTCAGAAACAAGCGTGACACAGGACACTGAATACCACACACTGGAGGAGTCAAAGTCTCAGAGATCCCTTTTCCTCCGTTCCACCCGCAGAGATCAGTCAATGAGAACAAAAAAGCCCAGCCAGAGGTGTTGCTTCGAGAGAGAAAAAAAAAGCCTAGTCGGGTCACAAAAAACCCTATCAATAAGGCCAGTCAGGCCAGCGAGGACAATGAACAGAGACTGCAGGACTGAGGAGACACAGTTCCTGTGCCCAGATCAATAATACACTCTTTCAGCCTCGTTCCCTCTCCCCAAAGTGTGCCAGGGTCCCGTGCCAGGCACATTTAGCCAGAAATAAAGAAGTGTGCAGAACAAGAACAAGCCTGGTACTGATGTTAAGCCTGAAACAGAGCAATCAAAATAAGTTCTATATTAAAACATTATGACATGGGAGAGTGAATACATTCCCGATTCACCAGATCCTTGAGGATCACACAATAGAAAGCAAGAATTTGGTAAAGATCTCGAGATAATAAAAATATGCAGGAACTTTAACTTGAAAAAGGAGGTTGTAAATGAAGAAATGTTGTAGAAAAAGCAAAGACAAACACTAAGGCGGATGACAGGGGAGAAAATGGGAAAGAGAAGTCTGATGGAATAAAACGACTTCCGAATTCCTCCGAAGCTCTGAATCTCAGTGGGACTTCCTGAGTGACGGAAAAGAGACTCCGCCGTGGCCAAGTAATGCAACACAGTAAATTAACAACAGCTGCAAAAGCAGAAATAAAACTCAAGCAGGAGGGTTTGGTTTTGGTTGGAGCGCTGGTGTGTGTTTGTGTGTCGGTCGATGAGATCGAAATAAAGAAATCTCCTTTCCATCATGGCAGATGCAAGAAGGAAGCTGGATGCGCGCGCGGTATTCCTGATGCAGGCTCGGGAAAAGAGGGGGAAAGGAAAAAGCACGTGTTTCGCTTCGTGAATAACGTGAGCGCGTGAATTTCACGACGAAACCGATTTTTCGTAATTTCAGTAAGGATATGATTATTTTTTTTTTTTTTGGCCAAAGTGAGCCATCTTGTGCTGTTCACGTTAGAATAGGAACTGGTTACTGAAAATCTCCACCGTGTCGGATCAGGTAACGCCGGTTAGATAACTTGAAGTTCCTCCTGGAGTAGATTTTGGAGGGGGGAGAAACTGGAATACAACTCACCCGAGAACAACGAGTTCCCCGTACTTTACCGGATCTTTGGTGGGTGCACAGGTCTCCTCCTGACTCGGAGAAAACATCAGGCTGTTCACCTGAATAAGCGGCTGCTCCTCGTTCTGCATCTAATGGCTCCAATCCTTAGAGGGGGGAAAAGATCACAGCAACAAAAAAAAAAATACTTCAAAGGACGCGGCTAACGGCCATTTTTCGGCTCCCTCTCAAGTTTCTCGCCTTTACGAAATGTACTCTGTAAGCGTATATATCAGAAACGGTCCGGACACTTCTAATGTTTCACAAAACATTTCCCGTTATCAAAAATAAAGCCAGTAAACTTGGTGTTCTGAGCGCTTTCTGCCAAGTGGAAAAACATTAGACTACACGGTGGGGGGTGGACTGTACCACTCACTCTCGCCTACTTTAAGTGGGGGGAGCGACGGGGGAGAAACCGAAAGAAATAGTTCTATATGCCTTCCTACTCTTGACATAGATTGCGTGATCAGACAAAAAGGCATATAAATACGCCCTAACTTATATTAGCTGTTAAGAATGTTACTATATAATGAAAATTAATCTAGCCGATTAAGAGGTTCTCCCTCCAATGGCACAGTCCAAGTGCGCCACGGTCTGAGGCGGCACCTTCAATTATGTAAACAAAGAGTAAAATTTGGACATATTTAAAGGGATATGCACACCAGATGTAGTAAGCGAAATTCTTTTCTCTAGTTTTGCTCAGTTGTAAATACCAGGTTCCATATATTGAGAAATGATTTAATCAGATTTTGTTTGTTTTTGTTTTTTTACTGAACTTATGCAGGTTGCCAGGATTAGGGTAGATTTGCTTAAAATACAGTAGATAAACAAATGTTTATGTACACCTGACCATAAGATTCCTATATCCTTTTTAAACATCCCATTCCACAATTAGTCCTATTTGCAGTTATAATAAACTCCACTGTTCTGGGAAGATGTACTACTAGATTTTGGTGTGTTCTTGTAGAGATTTGTGCTCGTTCGATCAGGGGGCTTTTTAGAAAAGTCAGGGTGTAGGAAGCCTGGGGTGTAGGCAGCATTACAATTCATCCCAAAGATATTCAATAGGTTCAATAGTTCAATATCTTCATGGGGTTTGCTTTGTGCACAGGGGCATTGTCATGCTGGAAGAGGTTTGAGTTTCCTATTTTAAGTGAAGGAAATGTAATGCAACCACATACAAAGACACCTATACAATTGCGTGCCTTAAACTTTGTGGTAAAGGTTTGGGAAAGAGCCATATATCACTGGAAAAGATAGCTGTCCCAATACTTTTGTTCATGTACTGTAAGTAATATAAAACCTTGTGCAATTTTAACTATAAAACTTAATACTGATATATATATATATATATATATATATCATACATTACACAGTTCTGTGGTGTTGGTGCTCAGCTGTATTGTCACAATTGCTGCTCCTTTTGCTGCTCCAGCACAATTGCACATGAATGAGCCATTTGCTCTGGGATGTCTGTTTGTTTACACACTTTCCAAGCTGTTTTAGTTTACAACTAAAAGACCATTGAGAAGTGCTTCTCAAACCTTGCTTTATCAAGAACCACTATTCTAAAAAAATGTAAAAAAATAATAATAATTTCAGAAAAGCAACAGAAACCTTATCTATTGATGCCTGTAAAACGTACATAACTAAATTAGCCTATAAATTATAACATTTAAATCAAACTCAGCAAACCATTTGCATAATAACAGTAGTAACATTTATAGTAGTGACATGAAATATAAATTAAGATTAATGATACTACCAGCACTGGATCTAATGGAAGTGATTTTGCTAATACTAATTAACAAGAAAAACAGCTGTTGCAACAATAACAGCAAAATTTGTAACTTTTCCATAGGGGTAATTTCACTTAAATTTGCGACTGGTCACTCTGTTGTCCCACTGCTCCATGTCTGTTGTTTTTACTGCAGTCGTTCACACATCCCTGATGAATGTGTCACCTCCGATGTGACCTATTGTTGCTTTTTCTTTTAGGTTGTCTTGCGTTCACCCTTTCTTCCTCTGACTTTTATGTGAAAACCAACATAAATACATGGGCTTCAGATGGAAATGCTTGGTCATCACAAAAACTGTTAATTATTGAGTCATTAGCTGTATGGATAAAAACGTTTTTCTTCAATGATATAATTACAGTGTGCTACACTATCTTATAGAATAGTATGCTATATATCATACCGTGTACTTTACACTATATGAGAAACCCAGCCATTAGGGTTGCACAAGCCAGTGCACTCTCACTGCCGGTCCCAAGCCTGGATAAATGGGGAGCATAAAAACATGTGCCAAATCAAATCACAAACCAGAATTTCATACCGGATCAGTCGAGATTTGGGTTACCAATGACCGCCACAGGTATTGTTAGCCAACAGGGTACCGAGGGAAATTGGGCTACTGTTGGCAGAAGGAGGAAAAGGAGAGGAGGAAGACGTCTACAGAGACAACAGGAAAAGGAGAAGTGTAGGAGAGTAGAGGTTTGGGTTGGCACTTTAAATGTTGGTACTATGACTGGTAAATGGAGAGAGGTAGCTGATACGATACGATGGATGATAAAGCAGGAAGTAGAACGTTTTAGTAAGGAGGAAGTGAGAGCAGCGATTAAGAGGATGAAGAGTGCAAAGTCAGTTGGACCAGATGACATATTGGTAGAAGCATGAAGATGTTTAGAAAGATGGCAGTGGAGTTTTTAACCAGATTGTTTAACAAGATTTAGGAAGGTGAGAGGATGCCTGAGGAATGGAAAGGGAGTGTGCTTGTACTAATCTTTAAGAATAAGGGAGATGTGCAGACCTGCAGTAACTACAGGGGAATATAGTTGATCAGTCACACCATGAAGTTATGAGAAAGAGTAGTGGAAGCCAGGCTGAGAGAAGAGGTGACCATCTGTGAGCAACAGTATAGTTTCATGTCGAGAAAGAGAACCACAGATGCATTATTTGCTTTGAGATTGTTGATGGAGAAGTATAGAGAAGGTTATTTGCGGATGATATTATGATTTGTGGTGAGAGCAGGGAGCAGGTGAAGGTACGTGCTGGAGAGAAGAGGAATGAAAGTCAGTAGTAGTAGTAAGACAGAGTACATGTGTGTGAATGAGAGGGAGGGCAGTGGAGTGGTGCAGGGAGAAGAGGTGGAGAAGGTGGTGGAGTTCAGGTACCTGGGGTTAACAGTGCAAAGTAATGGAAAGTGTGTTAGAGAAGTAAAGAAAAAGTGCAGGCAGGGTGGAATGGGTGGAGAAGAGTGATAGCAGGAGTGATTTGTGATAGAGGAGTATCTGCAAGAGTGAAAGGGAAAGTTTATAGGACTGTGGTGAGACCTGCGATGTTGTATGGTTTAGAGACAGTGGCCTTGAGTAAAAGACAGGAGATGGAGCTGGAGGTAGCAGAGCTGAAGATGTTGAGATTTTCGTTGGGAGTGGCGAGAATGGATAGGATAAGAAATGAGTTTATTAGAGTGACAGCGCATGTAGGACGTTTTGATAGACAAGGTGATGGAGGCGAGATTAAGATGGTTTGGACATGTGCATGTCCCTACATGGGGTATATCAGTAGGAGAATGCTGAGAATGGAGCCACCAGGAAGAAGGAAAAAAGAAAGAAGACCAAGGAGGAGGTTTATGGATGTGGTGAGGGAAGACATACAGGTAGTTGGTGTGAAAGAGGCAGATGTAGAGGACAGAGTAGGATGGAGATGGATGACCCTCTGTGGCGACCCCTAATGGGAGCAGCCAAAAGAAGAAAAAGAAGAAGAAAAAGACTTTACACTATATGAATAAAAGTATTGTGACACCAGGAAAAACTTGGAAGCAGTTTTAGACATATTTGGATGCAGTAGCATTATATATTCTCTTCACTTAAACTAGGAGACCCAACCATGTTCCAAGATGGCAGTGCCCCTTTGCCCAGAATGAGTTCCATTTACAAGGGTTGGAGTAGAAGATCTTAAGTGGCCTGCTTTAGAGCTCTACTGAACACCTTTGGAATACATTGTAATGCTCACCCCAGGACTCCTCACCCTGTATCAGTACCTGACCCTACTAATGCTCTTGTGACTGAATGAGCACAAATCTCCACAAGGACACTCCAAAATCTAGTGGAAGACTAGGAATGTAATGATAATAGCAAACAGGGACTAAATGTGGAGTGGAATGTTCAAATAGCACATAAAAAACTAATGGTCCACAAATCTTTTTCATCTAATTTGTGTACATGGTGTACATGTTCAGTTGGGTTGACTTGAAGCAAAAAGTATACATATTTAAGAGAGTATATAATTTATCTAATGAGATGAAATATATCAGGGCAAAATGTTAATCAAAAGATTATAAATGATTATAAATTATAAATTCACAATGAGAAGACAAGTGGATTCGAACCATGCAAACCTTATTACAATATCCCTTCTTATCTGACAGTTTGCTCATATCCTACAGTGATATTCTTAGTCATTTGAACTTTTTTTCCTTCTTATATATTGTATTGATGCATGTATACCCACTAGGTTTACCCACTAATTTGTCACCTGTTTATAAATAAGGTTAAATAAATAGAAGTCAGTATTCAGGGTGTTCCGATGGAAAACAAAGTACCAAAATGACAATTTTAAAAAGCTCTTTAAAGAAATTATAGTACACTAATATCTATTGTAGTATATCTAATATAGTAAACTAATATCTAATATCACACCCGGTGAAGCTTTGGAGCACCCCTGAAGTTTACAGGTATATTATTTCAATGTAAATATTTAATATATTGTTCCAGCCTTAAAAGCTGACACATACAGACAAAGTGTCAAAGTCAGAATTTAAATGCCATTTTGATAGGTAACGTACAAGGTGACTTTGGGAAGTGGTAGCTCAGTGGTTAAGAAGTTGGACATCTTAGCAGAAGGTCATGAGTTCAAATCCCAACACTACCAAGCTGCCACTGTTGGGCCCTTTATTAAGATCCTTAACCCTCAACTGCTCAGTTGTATAAATGAATTGTACGTCACTCCGCATAAGGGTATCTGTCAAATGCTGTAAATGTACTATGTTTAAGATCTTTTGGCCGAATTGAATCAATGTGGTGTTTGTGTGTGTGCGCACACAATAAGAACAACTGTCAGGAAGACAGAGTGCATGACACATCCACAGAGAGAGAAGTGCGCAACAGTGACGCAAACATCATGCGGGCTACATGATGACGTGTTTTAGGAACACTGCCAAATGCTTTTTCCTGCACTTGTCCTCATATGTTATTAGGATTATACAGAGGAAGTCACATAGTATGGAAAAAAGCATTTGCTCAGTACTTAAAAAAAATAATTATTTATATATATATATATATATATATATATATATATATATATATATATATATATATATATATATATATAAGCTAAATCTATGGCCAAAAAAACAATGATCCCTTCCCTTTATTCAAATATATAGCACTCATAACTGCATGACATTTCTGACATTTTTTTTTTAGGATTTCTGCATTTATATGTAGCTTATTTGAGATATAAACTACATTTTTATGACGTCTTCTATCATTTGCACCCACTAAAGCCAGGTTCTTTATTTAAAACACATTGAGTTGCATTCACTTCTTATTTGGTTTTATTTTAATCAGATTTTGTTTGGTTTTACTGAGAGGGATGTAAATGCGCAAATAGAAGAGTTCAAAGGGGACTTTACGTTTTTTTTGTAATTGTTTTTTTATGTCTACTGCTCTAATGCACTGCTGTCATTTATAGCGACGAACCTTTATGTTTACTGTAGATTTTCTTCAATTTATTATTTGCAGTATTAATACTTTTATAACATTAATATGATTTTGCTTTCATCTTTTTCAGACATGTTAAATAACTGTCAGGTTTCTTGACCTATTTTTCTGAGCTGAATTGAACAGTTAATTGAATTTTGTGTTAATTGCATAATATTTTTGCAACATAGAAATTGCATTTTATAACCATATCCCATGAAATAATCCTAATCAAACCGGCTTATTATAAGCCCTTAGTAAAGAAATAAATCAATAAAATATGTGCCCCTTTGTGCTTTGTATTATTCAAAGGAATGGGTGTGTCTTTGACCTGGTTTGTTATTTATGCTAGACAAACTGTGTGGTGAAGCCTGAATGTAGTTTCCATGCTGATGAGGTCACAGCCACCAGGTAAGGGTGGGATCAGCTGACTGCACTGTGGCATGCAAGTAGAATCGCTGGAATGTGCTGAAGTGGTACACGCTTACAGTTTGCTCAAATAAATGCCACACAAAAATGCCATGTTTAACACAGCATGATAAAAACCTTGGGTGTGAGAACCATCAAAGATAAAACATTCACTGATTCACTGAACCATATGAATAACCCCCATGTTATAAATAATAGTGTCAGCAAGAACTGCACATTTAGATTACATGAACCATCATCTTTCCCTATTAAGGATATGCTCAAGTTGTTCCTTTTTTTTGTTTAGATTATACTGTTTGCACATCCTGCCTGAGTCAACAAGTGCTCAGAGAAAAGTTTTTTTTTCTCTGTAATCTGCATTCTCTACAAGTTTGTTATATCATGACTGAAAAATTAACATTGATGAGAACTCACATTCTCCAATGTTTTATTGTTAGTTTTCTCATATATTATTGGTATAAGGATACTGTTGTCACGATTTTATAAAAATAAGTCATTTCCTGTCACCCTGGCTGATAGGTGTGGAACCCAACATAGTTTTCTGCTATTGTCGTCCCTCTAGGTTTTGATTGCTGCATAATAAGTTGCTTTTATGCTCATGTAGGTTGTGGCCTGGCCATTGTTCTCTGACCGTACCAATCAACAAGGCATTTCCACCTGTAGTATTGCTGCTCATACGGTCATTTTTTAAAATTATTATTTTGAACTCGGATATTAAGAAATCCAAGGATTTTTTTTAAATCAGCGTGCAGCAACAACCATGCCATGATCCTCAAGATATTTTCCCTTTCTGATGTGAAAATGAACTGAAGCTCTCGATATGTATCTGCAGGATTCCGTGATGAAACAGCATCTTTAACATCTAGACTAACATGTTATGACATGTAAACGGCTGCAATTAGGCAGGGTCATAAAAGGTAAAGCATTGATTTCAGGAGCAAAATATGACACTCAAATAAACAGGCTTGTTCTATTTGGAGCTGGAGGATGACTGCCCCTACTGTTCAACATGACACAGTGCAAGTAATCCATTATCCATGATCCATAATCCATTATATAATAGTTTATCCTTTGTTTTAATGCACATACACCTGACCATATTCTATACAATCCTATTTCGCATTTAGTCCTCTTTTGCTGTTATAATAACCTCCACTCTTCTGGGAAGATGCTTCACTAGATTATGGAGTGTGTTTGTGATCATTCATGGCTGTTAGTAAAGTCAGGTACAGATGAAGGTAAGGAGGCCTGGGATGCAGTTGAAATTCCAATTCATCCCACAGTCTTTTGTAGGATTGAGGTCAGAGCTCTACAGCAGATCATTCATGATCTTCCACTCCAAACCAAGTTTGACTGATTGTTTGATTCGGCACGTTTTTACGCTGGATGCCCTTCCTAACGCAACCCTCCCCATTTATCCGGGCTTGGGACTGGCACTAAGGCTTGTGCAACCCTAATGGCTGGGGTTGGTTCCCTGACCGGGGATCAAACCCGGGCCACAGCGGCGAGAGTGCCGCATCCTAACCACTAGACCACCAGGGAACCTCTCCAAACCAAGTAAATCTATTCATGAAGCGAGCTTTGGTCACAGGTGCATTGCCATGCTGGATCATGCTTGGCTTGTTGTGCTATCTATTTGGAGAAGAACCACATCGCTGGAAAAGTCAGGTGTCCCAATACATTGTCTATATAGCGAAACATGCTGATTTCCAATTGGTACAATTCCATGCAGTTAATTCTATTAATCACTTATAAAGTGGTTATACTGTAACACAAAAATTAAAGGTTGGGCCTTATGGTGTTAAAATTCATATAAGTTGGATTCGAAAATTTTTCTTGACAATATCCATCTTAGTGTTCTAAAGCATTCATTATTCCTTGAAATCTTTAACTTCTGAATCTACAACCTTCAGTGAATTTATTATAAAACCATAATGAGACACAGTGTATTTATCAAGCATCCCTTTTAATAACACTCACCTGCTTAACAAAAAAACCCCCGAAATATTCCTGGTTAATGAAATACATGAGTGTATTGAATAGTTGATGCAATGCCTATTTCCCCTCACCATTATACTAGAAATCTGTTACTGCTGAATGGTGCATCTGACTTTCATCTGCCAGATTGGTGCAGTGGCATTAAAAGTATAGCACAAAACCCACACATGGCTCCCTTTTTCTTTTTTTTTTTACATCAACAGACATGTTTAAAATAGGTACCCTGAAAAGCAAAAATAACATTCAGAAAACTCAACACGTGGTGTATTTGGTTCATGTGTATGTTGTATATGATTACACAAGTTTTAGATTGCAGAACAAATGTAGTGAAGTGTCAGTACACAGTTATCTCAGAGTCTTTAAAACACGCATAGCCTCAACTTTCATTTTTACGAAAAGGATAAAAACCCTTCTGTCAAAGAACGCTAACAAAGATATCGTATTCAAAGCGGTTCAACCAAAAAGGAATTTAAAAGTTAATCAAAACATAAACCAGTCTAACCGTTGTGTCTATTCGGATGGCTTAGCTCTGACAGCTTTACTGACAATAAAGAATTCCACTGTAGAGAAACATAGTCTGGAAAAAAAAAAAAAGATTCAGATGGGTTGAAGAATGGAGTGTATGTGGCCATGCTTTGGCCAATCCCTGCTCTTCTTGGATGGGACTAGAAGGAGTCAGTGGTGTGGAGGAGGAGAGCACACATCAGATCAGGTGTAAAGGAAAACAGGAGATCCAGAGTTGAATGGGGGTGGAACAGAACTGGCCTTCAAAAGAGAGAGACTGTCACTACTTTCTCAGCTACTTGTCTCCATCACACTAAAAAGAAGAAACAGAAAAAAAAACCACAAAATCAATCATTACTTTATTGAGAGGCTGAAATATTTTGTATTCATTTCTTCTGCAGGTTTTCATGTGTATGTGTGGAATTTGTGTGAGTAAAACAAGGCGGGACAGGTGCAGCTGATTTGGCTGATGGTTGAACAACCTTTACTTTATAATAATAATAAAAACAAACAAACAAACAAACAAACAAAACAAAAACAAACAAAAAAAAAAAAGATTTTCTTTTTTTTTTTCCCAACCACAAATCAGGAACATGCATGTATGTAGAAACACTGAACAAACCATGCAATACTAAACTATTACACAGCATCATTACACAGTATCCTGATAATAGACCTGCTTAGTCACCATCTCTTTAAACAGAGAGAAAATAAATACACCATCCAGATTCTGATATATTTTACACATATCCACCAAACAATAGTAAACAATCCCCCTCTAGACATTTTCCAAAATGTAGTGGAACCAATCACAAAGAAATGGAAGTTAATATAATAGCAAAGTGTGGGGGTTTCATTCAGATCATCAAAAAACCTATATGGGTGTGTGGGTCACGTCGTCAAGCAATTCAAAACGTTCTACTCGACTAGTAGGCCAGCTAATGGATTCAAAAATTCTTCACCCCTGGAATTAAGGCCTCACCCTCTCTTGTCCCTTGGTAAGTTGTTGTTTGACAGCCTGTAGTAATTCCTGTAGTTCTTGCACTGTCTGGTTCAACCCTGCTGCCATCTTCTCCTTGTGCTCGATCTCTTCCTGAATAAGAAATAGTAGCAAATTTACTAAATGTTTTCAGAATGCCATTGTTTTTTACACAGGTCACATACAAAAAATAATAAAATCCAGGATGGCAAACTGCTCTGACCATAAGTGCCTTTATTAGGTTAATAATTATATCAGATATGAAATAATAATGAAATAATTATCTTTTATCATCTATAATTATGAAAGATTAAATGTTGAGTTTAGAAATTCAGGCAGAAGTCCCCACATCACCTCAGTGGTTAGAGTACTGTTCTGGATCTGGTTGCTTTGCCCTGATTCCTTTAAGATCTCCTCCTGGATCAGCTCTAGAGACAGCTGGGCCTGTCAGGATATACAAATGATAAGTCAGTATAATGTAAAAGCTAACATACATGACCAAGCAAATCATACTAAACTATATACCTTGTAGAGATCTCCAGCTACTTTCAGTCGCTCGCTCTCCTCCATCTCCAGCTTCCCGAGAGTTTCAGTCAGCTGGGTCTTCAGCTAAAACCAAAAAGCCCCAATCAACCATATGTTCAATTTGTCGTCCGTTTCACCAGATTCTTTAACCCGACTTCACAAATTTTGGCTTCTACTGTTATTTATTATAAAAGATCACATCTGTGTAATGTTACATTTGGAATTCTTTCAGACAAGTACTGAAGTGTGTAGTTTCGCAACGCTTTCATAATGACATGAAATATTACACGTGAATTCATTAATGAAGGATACTGAATAATGTTCAAAAGATTCAAACATATATAAATGATAGGGGGTAGAATAAAGGACAAAAACAACGAAACATTTCGAGAGGTAGTACAATGAGGCAGTAAAGCGAAATATGTTAATGCTGTGAGTGAGCTGGAAAGAAAAGCAGGCTGGCCAGAAATCTATGAGTATCTCAAGATATGCTTTAAAGAAAGAGTTAGAGAAAAAGCAAGCTGTGTAGTTCCTGCCCCCGTCGAATAAGCAGTTAATCTAGAAGAAGTTGTTTAGGTCCCATGACCCTGTGCTAGCTGAGGCGAAGAAGAGCAGAGATATAACTGCATGGGGACATGCGCTTACCAAATTCAGCTCTTCATTTTGCCTGACGGCCTCTGTATAGGAGCCATCGAGCTTACTTTGTAACTCGGTCAAGAGATCTTTTAGCTGAAATGAAGTTTGACAATTCACTGGGATGAGTATCGGGGTATAGGGGCGAGGGTGTTTTAAAGCAGACTCGAAGCAAGAATGTCAAACTGAATCTTTTTAGGACCTATGAGCTCAAGTAAAGAGAACTGAATGCTATCTGTGCGCTGTATCTGCCAGCCTGCAATAGAAATGTTTGAAAACACACCATGGTATATTACTAAAGATCCTGCATGAGGTTCCTGCACAATGTGGGTACACTCTTGCCTCGTAATTTTATCTAATGACTTTTTTGCTCTTCTCATTAGCTAGATTACTTAAGATCAGATTTCAGTTCCCTGAAAGAAAAAAAAAAGGAAGTTCCTTTAAAAATAAATTTGAAACGCTGAGAAAAGAAGATGCATGAAATTCTTAGAAGGGGAAACTTTCCCCACACAGTCTTATGATCACTGCAGATAATGTCATGTAACAGTATTCTCACACTCCTCTACAGCATACAATAGATAAATAAAGTAAATTGGTAGCAGATTTTTAGTTATAAGCACCAGACTTGGGCAAAAGACACAACATTTAATAAGAGGGACCTAAAAACTCGGTTTTCATGTAACTCAGTACTAAATTCAGTACTGAATTTGACTTGTATAATGAGCCGATCATATTCAGATTATGTCATAAATTATATTTTTCAGCAACCAATATAGATATTATTGGGACTAAGATTCGAGTAGTTCTAAACTTCAGAATGACCACAACTCTATGGGTAACAGCAAGGCTAAGGTTTAGTCTCCAAAATGAATGTTAAACACAATGCAGATCACATGTATAAGTCAGGGTTTTACCTCTCTGACCTCCGACACATAAGTTGCACTTTCACGCTCCGCTCTCTCGAGTTCAGATTCCAGGTGATGCTTCTCTCGTCTTAGCTGAAGTATAATGAAACATACATTTCATGCAAACACACACATGCTGACTTCAGACAAGTATTTATACAAACGGTATAAGTGGTACAATGTAAAAATGAGCACACTGAGGTCCTCTAAACACTGCTGGCACAATTCCAAAACTAGTATTTGAGAAATCAGTGGAGGGAAAAAACAACCTTAGTAAATACCTCTACCCCTCCCTTTCCTTTATATTTCTCACAATCGCAAACTTACACTATCCAGTTCTCCATCTGCACTTAGTCTGTCCACTTCCTGTTCCAACACGGTCACTTTCAAAGTCATCTAGGGATAAAAAAAAGAACGATGATCATTTATAAAGCAAGAAATCTTTAAATCATTATCGGTTATTATGAGGTAAAGTTATTTGGTACTCGTATCAAAAATGTAAAACACACACACTGGTTATTTAGCATAGTCTGGTTCACAAATCAATTTGTATGCATCAAAATCTCTGTATATGAATTTCATTTCACACCACATTTATGGAAATGCCTTCACACTACAAATAAATAAATGTGTACTAAACATACTTCATTGAAATACTAAACAGAGTCGCTTGAGAACACGAGAACTGACCACAAGTATGCAGGAAGCACTTACGGTGGAAAACTATAATCATGGGTAAAATGATAATGAGGACCTGCACCGCATGTATCGTCACTCACAAAAATGACAGCGTAATTATTGATTTTGTTCAGGAAAGTCCAAAGATTGATTGCTGAGTAATAAGCGGCTCATCAGTCCGTTTGGTTTGCATAGCGCCGGTTTGGTTGATATCCTTTCAAGAAGTTTTAGCGCTACACACACATTTTTAAGACAAATTAGAGACTCAGGCATTTCCAATGTAACTAGAAGCCAAATAATGACTCGTCTTTTACGCACATGTAGAGCGCTCAAGTGGCAGTGTATTACGTTACCAAAAATGGTAGTGGAAAAGACAAATAGTAATAAAAAGAATAATCAGGGATTTTCATGCAATCACTGGTTTTGTAATCATCTGTAAACATGCCAAATAAATGCTGCATGTCATCCATAATAAGCAGTTTCAAAATGATACAGTTTGGGGGCGTTTCATGAGGGAAATGAGTGTCGCTGTGAGCGAGTAGAATAATTTAAAATGAGAGGGATTTATCAATGTCCATTGTGTACAGCTGTGTACACACGCATGCAATAAATTCAGTATGTATCTTACATTTTACATATACTTTGTGGAAAGCTTGGCTCTAAAGCCAATGAAAATATGTATTTAGGACTCATTTAGTACATTTTAAATAGAAAATGAAAAAAATCCAATCACAACAGTTGCAACATAACTAAACCTAAACATTCACATCAATTTCTGAACTGAATAACTTTAATGCCCCCAACTAGTAATCATTTTCAGTGCTAGTCATTAGAATGATTTCAGTGTTCAGCTCACCTCTCTGAGCTCGATCTGAGCCAGCTCCAGTTTCTCCCTCCAGTGGCTCTCCTCCTGCTCCACACTGCTCTGTAGCCGCTGCAAAATACCCTCCTAACAAAACGGTAAAATCAGAACATGAGAGATCCATTCACCAGTCCAAACTAAAACTCAACTCAGTGGTGTTCTTTGTAAAGTATGTAAAGAGCACAAGGACAGGTTTAGATGCTTACAAAATAAAAAAAAAGATAAAACATTATTTATCCATCCAGCAATAGCGCATAAATGTCTCTCACCGTATCTGCTAAAACTTTCTTGTACGTGTCACAATCCTTCTGTAAAACTGTCTGGGCTTCTTTAGCCTCCTTTAACTTTTCTGTCAAATCCTGCAGGAAATATCAACAGAACAGATATAAAAACACACACACAAAAAAAAAAAAAAAAAAATAAATAAATACATATTTCCACTATAAACGGTACTAAATGTATGCGTAGTGCCTGAACGGATGGAGCGGAATCTCCAGTCGACGCCTTCATCATGGCGCTCTCAAAGTTCTGCAGCCACGCTTTATGACTCTAAACAATCAAAAGAAGAGCGATTAGAACCTGATTTTATTTTTTTTAGACTTCACACAACATGCGATTGTTTGCGTTCTGATCACCTGATCAGTTGGCAGAGACACATGTGGGAGAAGTCTGTGGAGAACTGCTCGACATTCAGCCTCAGCCGCCTCGAGTGAGAGCTGACTCTCCTGCAGGGAGAAACAGATGGGGAAGAAAAAACGGAAATGAGTAAACATTTAAGTTATTTTCCCCATGCTTTGTCCGAAGCAGCTGTTTATTAAAGAAAAAAATTTTTTTAAATAATTTTTTATTGTGAATACCTACAAACAAAACGCATCCAATCCTAATTTTTTATATCTAGACACCCAAAAAGTGATCAGTGACTCACCCACAGAATTTCAAAGTGATTGTAAACACACTATCTAAACTTTCTTTCGGCTTCTCCCGTTAGGGGTCGCCACAGCGGATCCTCCGCACGTTTTGATTTGACACATGTTTTACGCTGGATGCCCTTCCTAACGCAACCCTCCCCAATTTATTCGGGCTTGGGACCGGCACTGAGAGTGGCTGGGGATGGTTCCCTGACCGGGAATCGAACCCGGGTCGCAGCGGTGAGAGCGCTGCATCTTAACCACTAGACACACTATCTAAAAATGGCAAATTATCCTGCTTAAAAACCCCCCCAGTGTAAAATGAAATTCCCTTTTCACCGAGTGGTTGCACCGGCTGCTATTAAAGAATCGTGGCATGGCACAGCACAATAGATGAAAGGTTACACTTTAATGCTTGAATAAATATTTGCAAACTTCACCAGAACCATGTCAACTTAAAGATAATAAAAATTCTTCTGGCTTCTCCCATTAGGGGTCGCCACAGCGGATCATCCGTCTCTACACCCCCCTGTGCTCTACAGCTGCCTCTTTCAAAAACAAACAAACAAAAAATACCCATAGTGCTTAATGCTACTAGCAACGCTCAGCTTTAGAAATGAACTGTAATACTATTTATGTTATGATATTCACTGCCAAGTGAAGCATAATGTAATTAAATACTGTTAAAAATCTGTCTGGCCTTCCTACTCAATTACTAATCGGCTCATGCAGACTATTGGTGATTCAAACAATCTTGTTTCGAGCAGTAATATCAACCAAACAGTTTTCCACTTTTCGGCAGTCATTGTTCTGTTTTTTTTCTTCATTTATTAAAGCAGCTTCCTATTTATATTTGTTCAGGGTTCAAAATCAACTGCATTTCGTGCCTCACAGTCACAAAAGAACCGAACACCTTTCTATGTTGCATTTTATTATCTGGCACTGATTTTCTCTATAGATAAGCTGCATTTGGTGAGTTAACGGTCATCAAAAAAAAAAATTGTGTTGTCTATTGACGCTCACATTTTTTTGTTTGATGTGTAGTGACCACTACTGCTGTCGCTTGCAAAAGAGCAGTGGTCAGCAAAGCAATCTAACTTTACTAGCTTTACACACTCAGTAAAGGCACCAACACTCCTTTCCTGCCTTCCTACACAGTTCTATCTTCCCTTTGAAAGTCTGTATACACATTTAAAAAACATCAAAACATGATTATAGGTTTTAAGATATGATTAGTCAGGAAATCTTGTAGCCAACTGCTTTACCACACACACCTAATTTGCTGAGAACTGAGAAAATCCCCATGTCATACACATAACTACAATAAAGCAATTCATCACTTGCTAGTGTGATCCAAGGATAAAGGATAAACATGGCAATTTTATTTAAAATCTTTCTGATTTCAGCATCAGCAAAAAACGAATAATGTCATATAACGCATATTTATTCGAGTCCAGGTCTAAATTTGATACTGTTCTGTAGAGCAGGAGGAAAAGCTGATGAAAAAAATATGCTGCTTCATTACTCTAATATAAAATAGCTGGAAAAATACACACAATGCATGTGTAAGCAGAACTCCAGCCATGTGTCTGTTTATAACTAAAGCATATGCCTTCCCTGCATTAACACCTCTGCAGATCCCCAGGACGGGAAGCACACATTAGAGCAGTGGTCCCTAACCCCCGGGAGTGGACTGGCACCGGTCCCTAAGTCAATTGGTACCGGGCCGCACAGAAAGAATACATAACTTACATTATTTCCGTTTTAATTTATTATCTGATTCTGAATGATGTTTTATTTTGGAAAATTACCGGATTCTCTCCGCCACATCTGTCTATGACTCACTCTTAATGCATGTCATGATGCTTCCCTCGGTCACATCCTCCATCCGCTCCCTTCTTAAAGGGGCTGCTCCGGTCGCTAACACATAATACATTACTGCTAAATTTTTATGCCGGTCGTATTTTATTTTGCTGTATTTTTCTGCCACACCTTAAAGGCCGGTCCGTGAAAATATTGTCTGACATTAAACCGATCTGTGGCGCAAAAAAGGTTGGGGACCGCTGCGTTAGAGGACAGAATTGCCGACATTCTCAGACCTCACCGATGAGAACATGAACATTGTTGCAAAGCAGTGGCCAATAATTTTTTAACCTCTTACTGTTGTAACGTTGATGCTGTCAGACACATATTATTAAGATCAGCAATGATTAAGGCTTTATATATTTTTTTCCCCCCACACAAAATGATAATCACCAGTGCTGGTGTGCTTTCACCATTATTATATCAAGACAGAGGTAGTGAGGTAAAGAAATTTCAGGGGCGTTATATGGAAAGATATGAATGAACATGGTAGAAAATGATTCCTAAACTAAATCATCACCTAAGACAGATTTGAGCTGCACACTCATTTCATTTTTCTTAATAAAAAAAAAAAAAAACAATTCAATTTTAACTACAATGATGTTTTGATATGAGGAAACTATAATGCAAAGCATTGATGCACTTACTATGATGCTTAAGATTCCTGAAGAGCTTTTGTTTCTTCAGCCTTTTTTTCTTTTACATTGTGTTAGTTACATGCACTTCTGCCATGTAGCTGTTATTACAAATTAAAATGAGTATGCAGCTTTCCATGCCAGTTAATAAAAATACTAGCAATCCCTCTGCTCAATTATTAGCAGTGCTCTGATTTGGTTATAAAAAAAAATGAAGCAGACTGGTATTGCGATGCGAACCTTGACGGTCTTGCTGAGTTTTCCCTGAAGCATGGTCTCGGTGGCTGACAGCGCCTCCATAGCGCACCAGTTTTTCTCCCGAAGCTCCTGGTCAGTTTTAAAGAAACACCACTTTCAGTTCAGCCCATAAACCTGCCGCAAACTGAACCCCCCCCCCTCTACTTTTAAAACACCAATAGCTCATAATATTACAGGCAATCAATCAAGAATAAACTTGTGCTTAAAGGTGCGACATTATTTTGAAATGACTATGACTCAGGTATAATTATATAAGCATAAATCCACTGAGCAATGGCCATGTTTTGCAGTTTGATTTGAGAAAGAAAAAAAAGAAAAAGACGTTCCGAATGTTTGCACTGAACTAATGCTAATCAGCATGTCGCTGATATGCTGAATAAAATCCCTGATTTATAAAGACCCCACAGAACCCTCTCTAGGTTTTTTCATTCATATGCAGCTCTGTATTACAAAAAGGACCCTCCAAGATTTCTTTGAATCAATGGTTAACTCGTAATTACATTCCAAACCCCAGAAAATGCCTGCAATCATTCAGCATTTAAAAAGAACTAATAATTAGAGACAACAACAGAGTGTAAACAAAGACCTAACAAATACTATTAAGAGCTAAACTTTATGAAACCCTATGGTTTTTAAATGGTGATAAAAAAATGAAGATGCATGCGTTTTTCATAATTGCGGTACTAAAGAAAATGTATTCAAAAAGGGGACAAATGTGATCTTGTCCTACAAAAAATAAAAATAAATAAATCTTGACCCTCTGAGTTTTCTGACCTGATAAAGACACCGTATGAGATCTAGTACAGTGAAATCTATAGGTGACAATTATCACCGATGAGACTGAAGTCAGTGATGAGGTAAAATTAGTGTGTGTAATATATATATATATATATATACACATACATACATATACACACATACACACACACACACACACACACACATATACATATACACACACGACCATATTAATACCCTGTTGTGACATCAGCACAAGCCAACATGCTATATGTCAAATTCTTATTATTTTTATCTTAAGGGTATGCAGACTTCTGCATCTTAATGTACAATGTTAAAACTGGTCTACAATGCTGCAGCCAAATTGTGATGTGTACAGTACAGAATTTTTTTCATCCATCATCATCAGTTCAAAATCTAACCAATGGAAGCAGAGCATGCATCAGAAATGACGCAGACGTTCACGTACATTCACTGAACATGCCACTGTACACTTAGCCAGCCTGGCAGGTGTCAGTTAATCCAGCATGTGTAGTGGGTCATCGGCATCATGACAACTCATGCACAAACAGTGCTCCTTCACTTTACCAAATATGATGGATGCAATTCTTATTTCAAACTGTACAATATGGCGTATTTAAACAACCTTTTTTTAAAAAAAAACAAAAAAAACAAAACGCATGAACGGATGGAAGGGTAGACCACAAGATGATGAGGAATTATTCAAATAAAAGGCTTATCCTCACATTATTCTTCTTCCTGTAATGCTCCACTTTCTCCCTTAGCTCATGCAGCTCAACCTGAACATCAGAAAGCTGCCTGTCCTTTTCTGTGATTCTGAAAAAGACAAATGCACCAATCAGCAAGCTTATTTCTTACAAAAGAAAAACATCCACTGGAAGTAAAGAAACGCAATAAAAAGAGAACTCACGCAGTCAGAAATTCCTTATTGGGAATTGCTGATGCCATCTGTTGTTTTTGGGGGATGAAAACAACAAGATTATCAATTGTAAAATGTTTAAGTTGACATTATAATTTAGATAGAAACTACAGTCCATAAATTATACATCGCTCCATAGGGATGCCAATCTATATGCTGAGCATCATAATTATTCTCATGACCATATAATATGCATGAAGACAATGTGTTGTGTCTATTTCTGAGGCTCTAAATAATAAAACTAAAATCATGCTGATTGGTCTTCAGGACATGAGATGAGGTCACCTGTTGCTGCTGTTCCATCCTCTGTTCCGTTTGTCTGGTCTTCTCCTCAATCTCCTTCTGTAGTATCTGAAGCTCCTGCTCCTTTGTAGCCAACCTATAATTCATCACATGAAGAGTGAGCAATGCTATAATGATATCATTTATAACTTTGCATCAGTGAAATGCGTCTCAAATACTGCACAAATAAATACAGAAATAACATACTGAGTCTGAAATTCTACAAGCTGAGCACTGGATAACATCTTGTCCTTCACTTCTCTGGCTTTCTCTTCATACTGTTTCTCTAGTCTCTGGATCTCTTGGTCTTTAATAGTTAACCTACAACACAATATAGCAAGGATGAGTAAAGGAACAGTGCTGAGGTCAGTTTTGTTAACCCCGATCGAGTCCAGCAATGGAAATATACCGAGATTGGAGCTCCAGAATCTGAGCTTTCATTTCAGTGTTCTCCAGAGCTCCTCTGCTCTGCACTTTTTCCAGTTTGGCTGCCACATTCTCCAACTGCTTCTCCAGATCCTGTTAATTCAAATGGTGTTACTGTCAAGATAAATATTCAATTCATGCAATGATTTGATGAAGTATGAATTTGGGTGGTGATGTTATCCAACCTCAGGTGCATGCTTCATTTAAACCATTTCCTAAAATACGTGTGGACATATTTATTTGCATGAATTAAGATTAATAAACAGTCAAACTTAAACCGATCTTAACAGTTAAAAAAAATAAATAAAAGTATGGCAAAACTAATCGATATTTCTTTTTGATGGTGCAGAGGACAAAGAATTTGGTGGCAGCCTGGAAAAACCCTTCACATGATTTTTTTTTCTTGAATTGAAATGCATTTCTGTTTCATGTTCAATAAAATACCAAGAATGCGGAACGAATAGAAATTCTCAAAGTCACGTTTTCAAACTCAGAACTTCCGTTCTTCTGCAAAAGCTTCCCATTTCTAACAACAATAGACTAATAGACAGTCAATATCTGGTTAAGAATAGAACTATTTAGTCTTGGGTATGTTTCACACACACACACACACACACACACACACACACACACACACACACACACACACACACACACACACACACCCTTCATCACACCCTGAAATTCACCAGGTGAATACCTAACTAGCAAGGGTTGAGACACTTTAAGGAAAAATACTGCATTTTCTGATATCTGTTGTTTGCCTTTACATTTACAGCATTTGGGAGACCAACGTATCTGGAGCAACTTACAATTATCTCATTCATACAACTGAGCAGTTAAAGGTAAGGGCCTTGTTTAAGGGCTCAGTGGGGGCAGGTTTAAGGTGGTGGGATTTGAACTCAACCTTCTGATCGGAAGTCAAACATCTTAACTAGTGAGCTACCACTTCTTGAATCCTTGTCCAACCTGATCTTTGCCAAAAATTCAATACAAGATTATGAATTAAATTAAACATTTCCACATTTTTCAGCTACAATATTTGTATGTTTACATTTTTATTACCCTTTTTATTTTCTTCATTTGCTTCATTCAGCTATAGTGACAGCTACATGCTTAAGCAGACTGGCACATATTTGAATGTTTATTACACCATGAGACACTCAATCCAAATGCAACCCTACTGTTTTCTACAATTTATATTTGTTTATATAACAACCAGGTCTGTTAGTACTTTTTCCTGTGCCCACTTTATCCCTGGGGATACTGGGCATATGCAAGAATACACCTAGTGTTTTTTGGAAGACATGAGAAGCAATCACAAATTGAAGCATTACATTAATTTAAAAAAGATTTACGGCCCACATGACCATGTAAACCCATCAATGCAAAGGCGCAAAGACACACCTCAATAGCGTTCACTCTGATCGATTCCTTTTTCAGTGCTGACTGTAAACTCTCTTCAATTGACCTGATCTTTTCATCCTTCTCCTGAATCCTGATGGAACAAAAAAGGACACCAGTTGTTAATTCTCACAAACTGAAACACACTTATCTAACAGCTACAAAACAGTCTGAAAGAATTATACAAGTTAATGCAGGAAGAGAAAAATTCTTTAGCAATCTTAAGAATAAAATGAATAAATAAACATACTGTCTCTGCAGCTCCTCCAGCAGTGTTGTGTCAGATTGCTTCTGAAAGAGCAAACAGAACAAAATAAGAACGAGATCCAACAGCTACACTTTGTTGAACATGAGAGCAGTAGAGCTCCATTAAGTAAAAGATGATTGATCTACCTGCTCCGCTGTCTGCTGCTGCAGGGCGTCAATGTGCCGCTTCACATGGTCCTTCTCTTCTCTTACAGTCTGCAGGGGAAAAAACAAAGATACATCTGATGTACATCTACTGTATTTAGGAAATTTAAAAGACTACTGAAGATGAAGGAAGCAGCCAATTAATTGAAGATATTACACCAGCTACAGTCACCAACTCAAAGACAAAAATAAATATATAAAATAAAAAAATTGCTGGAAAAAAAAAAAAAATATGGCTGAGCATCAACCTTTGAAGATTTACTTACTAAACAGGAGTTTTCTAATGCTTTTGCTTTTAAAGCTTGCTGCTATGAAAACCTGCGTTTTCACTATTGCCTTTTTTCTAGTTCTAGTTGCCGCCAGCATGTTGTCCCCTTCAGTTTAGCCTGCAATATGCGATTTATTCCAGGGTGCCACAGACGCATGTGGAAAGAAGGAAGCATGTTTTCTCTTATTCACATTCGTGAAAACCTTTTCTGCATTTGGTCTGACTGCTCCTTTTACCTGTCCATGAAATCTATACACTGCAAATGATATTTGGGTTTTAAAAATTTTCTCTGTTAATAGTTGTGGCATTTCCGTCACCTGGAAAATGTTGTGTACAGCACTACGTTATGCAAAATAAGTAGCATAAGAAAATCCACATTTGTAAATTCACACTGGAAGCGGTTGAAAAAAAATAGGGCACATAAATAATTAAATATATCTTTACCGTGATTCCAAAAAGGACAATAGTGTAAAATTTAATCCTGATTTTCTAATTAATCTGAATGGGGCATTTTAGCCAATATTCATCATGTGAACAGTATACGTTGTTTAGTTGCTTGTGCAATGCTCACCTTAAGTTCCTCTTCCTTATTGGCCACCTGAATAAGTGCAGTCTCCAGCAGCACCTCCACAGTCTTAATCTTCTCCTCCTTTTCTTGAAGGCTGTCAAAACGAACAAACTGTTTAGTCATTTGTATATTTCTACACAAACTAAATAATAGCAGAACCCACCCTGATACTAATCAAATATAAGCGTTTGCAGTGTTGGAATCAGTATACTGTTATAACAAGATGGAGCGTGAATATTTTGGCTGTGGTCCCGTTTCTTCCCAATACATAGATCTTCTATAGGTTCTGTTACATAAGAGTGGATTAAGACTGGATTGTGTTCCATGAAGAAAATATTTAATGTGTTGTGACATATTGGAAGGTGTTTTTGAACCTCAGAAGTAGAGCTAATTAAACACTTGTATATTCACACACCTCAGCTTTAGTTGATCCATTGCCAACAGGGAGGAGGTCTGAGGAAAAAAGTATTAGATGATAAAATAGATGAAAAAGAAAAAAAAGAAAAAAAGCAAGATATAAAACTTTAATTTGTGACTGACCTGCTCAGAAATCTGATTTTTTAGACAATGGACCTCTGCTGTCAGGCATACGTTTTCACTGTGAAAGGCCTATAAATGAAAGACAAAGGACTCTAAGTACCTCACAATTCCAATCTCTTGTCAGTGCTGTTGTATACATAACACACCAAGAGCTGAAAAATAGGTCTGTTGAAAAAACTTGTAACTTGTACTTTACAGGTAAAGTAGTTTTTCAGACATTGGGCGCTAAAAACAATCCAATTTTCAATATCAAATATGAATTAATGTTTAATAAATGAGAAATGGCCTATCTACAAACTGTTCTAAACCATGTTTCTGTTTGCTATTGTATTTTATTTGTAACTTAAATCCATTAGTGGCAATGGCTGGACATACCATACACTAAAAATCTCAAAAAAAGCTGCATAACTAGGAATAAGTGTTTAAAATCAATTAGCATTAGGCAGGTTATTCAAGTGTTACTGAAGACCTGCCTCAAACTGAATAGTCACACTTTCATTTTAACCACCAATTCAAAATACATGAGATGTACTTAAGGTTTCCTGCTGTTTTCTTTAATATGCAGTTGAACATCACCATCAACAGTGCAACAGAATTGTACCTCTTGTAGGGAAAACATTCATTCAGTTTATAAGTGCAGTAATAACACCTGGCTTCAATCTTATGTTGCACTCACATTTATCATTGGTTTTCATGAATTGTTACAAACCAAATTATAAGCTTCTCATCGACAGCTATAAATAATTGCAGAATCTTTTTTGCTCTATAAAAGATCATCCAAGTGCATTTAGAACTTGTTTATTTTAACCTTTGAAATGTGAGGCACCTCCCACACTGACTTTCACTGAAATAAAACTTTTTCTGTATACAAAAGTACAAACTACTAAATAAAAAATAAAAATACCGTAATTTCCGGACTATAAAGCGCACCCTTGTGAATTTTACAAATATTTTTATTTGTAACATAAAAAAGCCGCACCTGTGTATAAGCCGTGTCTACACTAAAACTAATGAACTTTACACAGGCTTTACCGAAAGAGAGTGTCTGTTACACAGTGTATCGGGTGAAATATTTTGTGGCTCCTTTAAGAGCAGAGCGACATTTTGGGAACAGCATGTCACTGCATTCTGCCGGTATTACTGCGTGTGTGCGTGTGAGACTGAGGATTATGTGCTCATTATTATCTGATGCTCATTTCTAAGTTTCTTTGACTAACCCGTAACGCTGTTGTCAAAAAAAATAAAAAAGCACGAGTTTTGAAAACCTGTCTGTGCTTATATGATTTCATTTGCAACTGGAGTTAGTGAGCTCTTCCTTCACCCAGACTCAACACTCTACAACGGCTTGTATCTAAACAGTAGCTGACCAAGAAAGTCATTGTTCACTGTCTTCCTCCTTCCTTTCACAACTACAGTATTTCTCTCGGGAGTTTATCTTTTGTCATCGTCGTGCGTTTAAAAATCAACACCGGTGAAAGTTTTTCTCCCGATGACGTGCAGCTCAGAACACGGATGAGGTGCGTTTTTTCGTTTCTGTTCTGAAATTTCATTGGTCTAATGTTATGGGGTTCAGTTTTTTGGCTTTAAGTTTGTGAAACCGGGAAAAACCCAGGAAAAATCCATAAATAGCCGCTTCGTTGTTTAGGCCGCGGGGTTCAAAACGTGGGAAAAAAGTAGCGGCTTATAGTCCGAAAAATACGGTACTACCCAAATTATCTAGAGTAGGCTGCAGGCCACAATTCACACGACTACTTGCACACAGGTTTAAAGAAGGTGCGGTTCACCTGCAGGTTAGTCTCCCGACTGGCACCACTGCTTCTTTCTGCATTAAGGGAATCCTCCAGACTCTTCCTTTGGTGCTCCTTCTCAGCCAGACTACCCATAAGACACACAGAAAAATATGAAAGACTGGTTGGTTGAAAATAAAACAGTGTCCAATTATTTTAAAGCTTTAACTCACAGTTTTTGAAGCTCCTCAAAATGGGATACTGCATTTGCCTAAAAAAGAAAAACAATGAGTATGCATTGATCCACAAACTTGTTCTACTCAGTCCAGGAACCATGCAGTTTTTACCTGAGAGGTAACCTGATGCTGAAGACCCTCAATTTGAACTTTGAGTGATTTGTTCTCAGAAAGAAGATCCTGCAGGGAAAAAAAAGGAAAATCAGCCACAACATTTGCATGTCGTTCATTATTAAAAGAAGGGTGCGCAAGATACCTGCACTTGGGCCTGTAGTGAGTTGTCAGGCTGCAAGTTGTGCTGCGAAACCTCCAAGAGCTGCATGACCTTTTGCTCTACCTGCTCCTTGGAAACCATGGTGTCGGTCAAACTGCTGTGAAGGGTCTGGATCTCCTTGTTTTTATTATTCATCTCGGTCTCTACCGCAAGCAACTGACTCTGCAGCTCTGACAAGGAAGGATACTGATAAGAGCCATGCACGTGTAAAGCGTACTGCATAACGGCAAAACACCATCTACCTTGTTTGGCAGCCTGCAGTTTCTCTCTCTCTGTGTTCACACTGTGCAAAAAGCTCTGCAGCTCATCCCAACGCCGCTTAGCATCCTGTAACTGGGCCTGATTGACAGTAGCCACACATGATTTTCAGGGAAAGACACTAAAAAAATGAATAAATATCGATCTGCTTTTTATCAGAGCATGTGTGTGAGCTTCAAATAGCACCTCGAGCTGCGATACGCTTTGCTTGTATTTGACCTCCAAGGTCTTTCTCTGGAGTTCTTCCTGCTGTAGTTTGTTCTTGGTCTCGGTCAACTCTTTCATCAGACTCGAACACTCAGAGCGCAGATTGTTCAGCTCGGTGTTTTGCCTGAAAACAAAGCACAAAAGCACATGCAGCAGAAGGTGTACATAATATGAAAAAGTAAGAACAATGCTACAGAACGGTTAAACTGGGAATCCAAAGCCGCAACCGAATCAGTCAGTATTTATGTGGCTTCTAAGACTTACTTGTTGTCTATTGGAGCGGCGGCTGAGCTGACAGCATCACGAAAGATGTTGTTCTCTTTCTGAAGTCGGCTGATTTGCCCCTCTAGTTGCTCTTTCACACTCTGGAACTGGAGACAATCGCAAGTGTTGAAGATGAAAATTGTATTGAATATGCTATACATAAATCATATTTCAAATGAACAATATGATATTATCCTTTAATAAGTGTCATTTGAAACACACTTGTCATTTATATAATGAGGATTGACTCACGCTATATGGAGAAAAGCTTTTTTTCAAATTTTTCGAATCAGTTTTAATGTGTGTCTTACAGTGCAACAGATACAGATGCGTACAATTTCATTCTAGCAATACAAATAAAGCACATACATACAAAATACATTTCATCTTAACCAGTCCCTAAGCTGCACAATACCCAGGTGTAGGTATGATTCACTGTCGAATCACCTGATTATTACGTGTCAATCAATTCATCCAGGCACAGCTTATGGTGTTCACACTAACACACCCAACCAAACTGGTTTAACAGATGGACATACCATGTTTCAGTGGTGGACAAAGTGCACAAACCATGTACATGACAAAGTAAAAATACACCGGGTAAAATATGACTCCAGTAAAAGTAAAAGTGTAAACTTTCACTTGAGTAAAAGTACAAAAGTATTTGCCTTCAAATGTACTTAAGTATCCAATGTACTTTGATTGATTATGGCTTTAATGTTCTTCACAATTCAGTTTATGTAAAAAGACTCTGCTACTCTTAGTACACTTACCTATTAAAAGAATATTAATGATCATACGCTGATATTTATTAAAATGATCATGAGCCCAAAACCTTCTTTTCAACAACTTCAAATAAATGGCGCAAATAAGTAGGTGTTGTGGCAATGAGTTTCTAGAGTCAGGAGTTTCTTCCACCATTTGTTACTCTCTGTATATTCTGCTTGCTGTTGAACTGATGCTGAATTTTACGTTGGTTCTAATTCAATACTCTTAAGCGGCAATCGAAACAAGTAAAAAAAAAAAAAAAAAAAAAAAGAGTGCACTCTAGCCTGACTGGTAGCAGTCCAAAAAGAGCTAGAATAAATTACAAAAACTTTGAGAAACAGCTCTTGGTAACGTTCCAGAAAAATAATGCCCCCCTCTGAGATCGAGAGGTGAATCAAATCAGTCAGCACTGAATTTTTCTAGTATGCACACTAGAATTTAAGTGTGCATACTAGAAATTAAAGTTTGCATAATTTTATATTTTCTATTTCTATTATCATGAGCTTTTTAACAACTTAAATAAAAACTTACTTTTGGCTTCTCCCGTTAGGGGTCGCCATAGCGAATCATCCGCATGTTTGATTCGGCACGTTTTTACGCTGGATGCTCTTCCTAACGCAACCCTAGCCATTTATCCGGGCCTGGGACTGGCACTAAG